>NW_028327173.1:152901547-153204578 GCF_987537825.1 Furipterus horrens
TAGACAGTAGATTAGTCCTTGACCAGGTTATCAGGGACCTACTGTTAATCATTCGGGCTGCCCGTTCCCTTTCTCAGTCAACACTTTTTTCATCCCTGCGACCCCATGTGGAAGTAGAGAGGGCTAATGGATCAGAACTGCCATTGGCATGGCCTGGAATCCTCAGACAGAGCTGGGTTTGAACTCTACCCCTTCCAGCTACCCATGGAGCCATCCGACCTGCTTTAAATTATTTATTCCCTCAGAGACTTGCTTAATGCCTCTGTAAATGGGGATAACAATATATCTACTGAGCAAGATTTTCCTGAGAATTAGATGAAATCTTGTATTTAAAATCTTACAAAGAACATAGCATTGAGCAAGTGCTAAACAAACAAACAAAAAAAAAAAATGCACTTCCCTGCTCTTTCTCTTTGATTTTCAAAAGCTCATTAACAATAACTGTGCAATGTCATCTTTCTAGACCACTCTTTCCTTATCTAAAAAGTAAAGTTAAACTCAGTGATTTATAATTCCTGTAGGTCTAGAATCCCTATGCTCCAGGTGCTATAAGGGGAATAAATAGGTTGCTCTGTACATTGTAAAGTAGGTGGGATAAAGTCATACAGGGAGATTGAGAAGAGAGGACTTGATCGTGGTGTTATTGGATAAGCAGGATTTTGATAAGCAAATGGGTATGGATAGAACGAGGAGGGACATACAGAGTATAATGCTTTATTAGATTTAATGAAAGTTGTTTGGATAATAATAGAGATTCTCTCATGAGCTATGTTTACAAATTGGAAAGAGAACAACTCAAAGGAAGCCTGATTCCCTCTCTTGGGGAGGTGGTGGACCCAGAGCACAGTGTTCTCACTGAGCACAGGCAGAAATGCAGAGACTTTCCAGGAGGCCGCAGATCCCCACTGGACAGCAATCTGCCTGAGGGCAAGGACTCAGCCCGTGTTGCCAGGTGTCCTTGCTGAATGTTGAACTTCAGATGAGCAAGTGGGTATCACTTATGTACCTGAAATATTAATGTCTGAGTGTGGAGTAGGGTCCGGGAGAAGAGAACCTAGTGATCTTTTTATGAAAACAATTCTCTTGGAACACCTTCCCAAGATGCCCCAGAGCACTTTTGCAAATGCTGATTATTATTATTATTATTTTTTTAATGCTTGTAGACAGCTTTTTCTTGCCTGTCATACAGCTGTGAGCGTGGGAGCACAATTCTCTAGGGACCTGAGCAGATGTTATCTCCCTGAGAAAATCTGGAAGAGAACCCCAAAGGACACATTGTACCCCTCTCCCAGCCAAAAGAGGAAAATTTTGTCTGAAAAACTCCCTTAATCAATGAGTAAAGCTGTAGCCTGAGAATAGAGCTTTATACATTTTTGTGTGTTAGAATGAAGATCGAATTATGTATGACTCAGAGATCCTGTGTTCAATTTTTGATCTCTCATTATAAGTATAGCATCTTAAGCTCTCTGGAGTTTATTTTCTCCCCCATAACAAGGAGACTAGGCCAATGGACATGGCAAAATACAGTCTAGCTTCACACTCCCAGTTTATTAGTATTTCTGAGCATTTTAGAGCTGGAAGCATACTTAGATGTTTAAAAGAAACATTTTTATGTGATGGAAATACGTGCCCTCAAATTACAAAGTTATTTTGCTTTAATAACTTCATTTGCATAGAAAGCACCTCAACACAACTGGAACAAGTGTGGGTTTATATCTGTCCCTCCAAATAAGTCTTACTCACCTATTTTGTTGATGACAGTTTTCTATTTTTAAAAAGCAAGTTCCCCACTTCAATATCACAGCTGTTGTTCCTCTAACTTCTGCTAACTCCAGTGCTTGATTTATGTCAGCTGTAAGCCAGGTAACACAGGTAGGGGCTGGCTAAAACAAAATGTTTTCTCATTAACTAAATCTGAAGGTGGCCGCTATGAATTAGTTCTTAACCTCAGGCTTTGGGGTGAGTACATTAGAATGCTCTGCTTTCCCTGAAAATACGTAGTCCTGGAGCCCATCCCAGATCTGTTAGTTTAGAATCTTTAGGAAGTAGAGCCAAAGAATATGTTTTGTTTTGTCTTTATAAACCCTCTCAAATGTACACTCACATTTAAGAATTGCTTTCCTCAATGTATGCCCAAATATTTTCAGCCTTTAATAATACTAATCTAACAATGATTCAATCCTAAATGGCTCTTTGGCCTTTGAAATGTTAAGGTAATGCATAATTCAGAAAACATGTTTCAAAAGCATAACAGTATTATGCTAAAGGTTTCAGTTTTTCATTTTTCAACTATAATATTTTTTCTTCAATTGAAATACAAGGAGTTGAGTGACTGTGGCAATGCCAGTATTACAGTAGGCACTGTGTATGGTACATAGACTCCTTCCCTGAGGCCTTTGTTTCAAGGAGTGTCCTTAGTAAATATTCTTATTTTTATACTTACAATTGCACATAGTCTTGCCATTGAAGAATTGTCCTCATAGTTCTGCTTTGTTTTTTAAATATAAAATTATCAAGTGGATTATTCTAAAGTGTCCTTTAGCTTTGGTCAATATAAAACTTATATCTCATCTTTAGCATCAAAGAAGCTAACACACACACTTATATACTTGTAGAACAAAAACCCATATAAGAATTACTGTCTGACATTTTCAAACTTTAAGACACATTAGATCTGAAATAAATAAATGAATGAACAAGTGAATGGGTATCTGTTACTTGGACTAAGCTACTGAGTTACTCATTTTAAAAATAGATGTCCTGGACATCCTCCTGCTTGTGCATGACCTAGAACCCAGAGTGTGTCCAAACGATGCCACAGAGTTGGCTAGGTGCTGCAGGTCTGCGTTAAGCCTTATCAGCTGTCTATTCCTGATCTAAGGCTTCTCTGGCTGTTTTCTAAGCAACTTCAGGGAACTCTCAGGGATAACCATTCAGCAGCTTTTCACCTTTCTGTCTTCAGGTTTTGAAGTCTCAAGTTTCTCATTAGTCTCACATCTCTTGTGCAGCTATATTGCTGCTTCTGGGTTCAGTTCATTCCAGCCTCAAAGTTTCACTCCAAGAGCAACATAGAGAAGCAGGAAGCTTCACTTGGGTAGGAGTATAGTGTATCTGGGGGTCCTATACTCACTCTGATGTGGCACTCAGTCAAAGCCCAGGCACCTGGACTGTCTGATGCTTGGCCCATAGAATGCCCACAGACTTTTCAGTCATGTAAGCACATGCTTCATTAAAATAGGACTTGTTTCTTTTATTCCACAGAAACTATGTCCCTATTGCAGTTTATTAAAACTGCCCATGCAGTGCACCATCCATTATTCTTCCAGTTTATATTCATGAATGGCCTGTTCTCAATAGGGACATTCAGGTGGAGATCAATAATCAGTCTCTTAGTTAGGGCTAGGGAAAAATATCTATTGATGCCCTGCATTCAGCTGTGTTTAAGAGGTCTTATCATTAAAGCAGCAGCAGGCATTCATAAACCAAGCTTGCCGGCAGTGCTGGACATGCAGGATTAAAATAATCGTCCATCAAGCTCTGTCTCATAAATGTTTTCCTTTGACTTTTGGCAGGATCTCCAACCTGAACACATGCCAGTTGTCATGGAACACTGAAGCCAGCCATTTAAGGATTTTCACATTTGCTTGCAGTGGTAAGATTTAAAGATATAACAATGAAGGCCATTAAATATTACTGGGTTCTGGCTTTTTCCAGTAGATAGGAAACTGGAGTTGTTTGGTATAATATTTTTTTGACCAACACAGGTCTCTTACCTTGCAAAACCACAGTAAACACAAGAGAAATCTATAACCCATAAACAATTAAATATGGTGTTGTTGACATTGGTAAAAATTGAGAAACTAAGTAATATCAATATTTCTATATTTCTTCACTATTGGATCAAGGGGGAGAAATGGTTTCCATTTTGAACAATTAAAGTGTTTGTATTCAGAAGAGTGATGAATATTAGAACACAAACAGGCACAAAGTTTAAGATTAATGGGGAGAAAAAAGGGGAGGCAACTCTGTTTTCAATATTTTAAGGGACATTCATGCCCTTAATGTGGGTCCAGAGATTGGGTTTCTAAAATAACCAAATGTGTAGCCAATTAAGAGACTGCATAAAAATGAAGAATACCAGCTGTCCACAGTATGGCAATACACTGGATGCTTGGTGCCCTCACAGGCATAACCTTATGATGCTTCTTAGAAAGAGAGTCATAATGATGAGGATGTTAGCAGATGGATAGAAAATCATGTTACTGGAAGATTGTTCTGAAAAGAAAAGTTTCCTACTCCTTGTACATATTTACATCTACATGGTGGGGCTAAAGTAGGTTTACAGTTGTGAGTACACAGAACACAGAGTTTATCCTTGTATTACTATTTATTAATTATTGTATTATTTTCCATACAAACAACTGAAAACCTACTTTTGTCCCATCCTGTATGAATGTACACACATACCTCTTACGTATATTATTGAATAAAGTAAAAATTAGTACCCTGGTTTTTGTGGAAGAGAACAAAGTCTCTGGACACATTTCCAATGTAAAGTAGAAAACGTACCATGATGTGGCTAACTGAAGTCAAACAAGAGCACCTAGAGTTTAGGTAGATTTTTTTGGGGGAGACCCTGAGTTATTGAATTTAATAGATCGAATTCAGTAATAATACATATTCCATTTCCAACTCCAAGTTGAACCAGATCTTCATTGAGTGAGACTATATTCCGCACATCCAATTCTCTAAGGCTTATGATTTGAGTACATTTTCTATAAACGTTTTCATGTGGCCTTGTAGCAGATTCACAGTACATTGAACAAACCATGACTTTTAGCCAACATATTTTTCCGTTTTTGTGTATCAGACATGGCTTTATTCCTGCGAATTTTCAAAGGATGTATTTTGGCAATTCAGCATTCATATTTAGCCTTCTAAGTATATTCCTCCCAAATCACCCAGATGCTTTATTCAGTTATATTATTGTGATAACTTTTAGTTTAACAGCTTGTAGTCACATAACCTATTTGTGGAACAATGGGAGAATGACTGTGCAATAGCCTGGAAGATGCATTACTTAAACTGACACCTGGAACTGACAGTACAACTTCACACTTTTGTGCATATAAGAGTAAATGAATGAACCATTATGTTTTCTTTTATCCGAATAACACATTCCTTTTAAAAATTAAATTACTTTGCACTCGAGTTTTATTTCATGATTTAGATGTGCTTTCTAGGAATTACCACTAAACCCTACTTCCCATACATAAGTCATGGTTTTTCATATATGCATGAAATTCAAGATAACATCCTAATTAGAGAGTTCTTAAATCTCAGCTATCAGAAGGGCCAGAGTTAAACTGAACAGGGCTTTTTTAAATCCCCAAGGCTGAGCAATTTGAAGAGAAAAAAAAAGTAAGAGGAACATGTGTATAATTGGTCTTAATGAAACCACAAACCTCTATGGAAGTAGTTGATCTAATAGCTCACTTCTGGACTACAGAAGTCATAGTTTCATCTGAGCTATGTATATTGAATTAGGCTTTTTGTTATCGAGAGTGAAACCTTCTCAAAGAAATGCAATAGATGATGCTAAACTGATTTGTGTCATTTGAGATCTGGAAAGGTTTTCTGGAAACTAGCCCTTGAGTTCCTAATCTCTAGAGAATCAGACAGCACTGAATCCTTTGCCACTTCAGCAATATGAGAACATTCTGTTGACCAGATAGGCTTGTTTGAGAAAAACTACATTGGCGCACAGTGGCGTAATAGAAATAAGTGAAAATGGTTTAGGAGTCAAGGTATCTAAATCCAAACCCTAACACCATAGTGGTTTTACTTAAAGAAGTTTAGAGTTTTTGTTTTGTTTTGTTTTGTTTTTACCTTTGAGATCTTAAACAGTAAGTTAACGGTTGGGCCTTAGCTTTCAATCTGTAAAATAAGGTTAATAGTCATTATACTCCTCTGTATACTTATCCAAAGATAAAGTAATAAATGGGAAACACATTGAGGGACTGAAAATCACTACACAAAATTTACTACTGCTAGAAAGTTGATTTCTTATTAATAGCACTTGTTTGTTATGTCAAAAAAGCATCTTCATAGATCTTTATGGATGTCTTCATACTGCAAAAAAGGCTTGCAGTACTCTGGGCCCTAATACACTTGGTTTTTCTATTAAATTATAACATCAAAAATTAATTGTTATAACTGTCTCTGACTTGTATCTGAACCTGTCTCTGGTGTTTATGCTGCATTGATCCCAGATTTCAGTGTCCTAGAATTATTCCAGAAGGAGAGCATAGGAGAGAATAGAAAACATGTTTGCAATACAATCCCTGTCAGCAAGATGGGAAAGAAAGCGTCTCTGGGGTTGATTCTTGAGGTGAATCATCCTTTCTCAGACCTCCCTTCCTCTCATTCTTTTCAGACATATGCTTTTTACTAAACCAGATTCTCTTCTCGTCTTCCTCTCCACCCCCTCCAGTCTCCGTTCTCCTCTCCTTCACACCTCAGACAGTCCTCTACTTGTTTACAATCCCATTTCTTAGCTATTGACCCACAGCCCTCTGCTTCCATAAATCCTGCTTTAAGTGTTTGATCTCTAAGACAAATACATCCCCATAGCCCTGAGTTTACTCTCTGACTCTGTTTCATTATAAATGATGTAGGCAATCAATAGGAATTTGGAGGACGGTAGGATGTCTTGGGTCAAAAAACACAATTTTCTTGAGTGCACCATAGTCCTTGTCACTGTAAAGAACTGTGGATTACATGTCGTTTAAGAATAAAGCCATAATTGTTGGAAAACATTACCTAGATTAAAAAACAAAAAGGAAATTCCAACATGTTATAGAAAACCTTCCAAAGCTCCTAGTTCATGTACTAATATTAGAAGCAATCAAGGACTATGAATAATGGATGTAGTTAAACATAGTGGTCCAAATTTTTATTCAGAGTGCTAGAGAAGAATGTTAACATAATGGTTATGGGTCAGAGAAACTGGCTGACATGAAATGCCAACCAAAGTATCATCATTTGACTGTTTTTAGGGATAAAATCTGAACCCATCCAATGTTTCCCATTGTGAAGGTGCTTACCTATGTGCACTACCATCCTCTTCCCAACATCCCCAACTATGTGCAAGCATTATTTGTACCTTTTCTGACTAATAAAACCCACCCTCATTTCTATCGACTTACTCTCCCAAGAGAACAAAAGTAACCAATGGTCTCTTCAAGCCTGAGTATGGTTAATTTTGTCCTTAACCTAGCTGAAACTTTCTTTGGGTCTCAATATTCTGAGACTTATCTGAGAAAGTAACCAAAGAAAAAATTAAGACAAGAATAAGGTTAAATATAAAAAATATTATCCTAAAATACTCCATCCAGATTTCCATGTATTTATAACTGACCTAGTAAGCCTGAAAATTGTAGTTTTTACTCATCATAGCAGACCATACTACTAACAACTCAGTGAGCCAATTTTCTTGGGCTCTGGCTGATCTGGATACTTCTATTATGTTCAGTGCTCCCAATTCAAAAGGTAATTTCTCTTTTTAATCATTGTTCCCTGCTTCTCTGAAAGTCAAAATTGAGGTGAGATATAATCAGCAAAGAGGGTTCCTTAGGACCCTTCCCAGTGGTGGGGTCATGAAAGGATGGGTATTGATAGAAACTGAAGTAGGATCTCTAAACTCTCAGCTACTTTCAGTAGAATTTCACTGGGGCTCCAGAAAACTACAAGTGTTTTGTATTCCAGTCACTGACTATTACTTTGCAGCTGGTCAGGATAACCCATGACTAATAATAGGAACCAAAGAGCTACCATATCAGCAATGGTCCCATCTATCACCCAGACATTTTTGGTATAATAAAGTCAAAAGTGAATTTTCATGTGTTATTTTCAAGTTTTGCATCTAATAAAATGTCAGTAGAGCACAGTGACTTATGGAAAATCAGGAAAGATTGAGAACTTCTGATAAAAGATAATCTTTATATCATTGAAGGATTTTACTGAATTGAGGGGAGAACATATAATTTATTTTTAATAATGTGTTCTCTGGTACCTTATCAACCATCTACAAAAATTTCTAATTACTTATATAAATATATTTATAAAAATACATTGTAAAGACACGAGTATCCTGGAAAACATTTTAAAAGCTTAAAAATATACATGTTCTTTGGTAGTGTAGAGAGCAAGGACAGATGAGATACGTAAGTTTGTGAGCATACTATGATTTCATCCAAATACAAGGAAAGGAGACATGCTCTAACAGCCTGCCCCTTCATTATGTACATCAGCTTTTAGACTTTATCTGCTTATATGGTGAGTGTATTTGGAGGGATGAATGTCTGAGAGTAGGAAGTAAACATCATCAGAAATGGAACTTTTACAGGTTACCTGAAAAAGCAAGATCAACCAAATATCTCTTTCTTCAAGAAGTGACAATTATTGCTAAGGTTAAATATGTTTATTTTAGAATTATTCAAGGATTTGCTTTAATTCTTCATGCTTTTGTGTTGCTCAGTGAGCTACATTGTTCCATTGTCAAGGCACCACTGTGACAATGATTGTATGAGGTCTGTCCAGAAAAAGTCCAGCCATTGTTAATATAATGAGAATGGTTTGCACAACATTGATGTAACCTGGTAGCCAAGGAGAGTGGACTGGAATGTGCTTGTGTGGACAATGATGACTTCACTGTACTAGTCAGTGGGGGTGGTAGACACTGCTGAGTGAGCATGTGTACTGTGTGGCCATTATATTCAAAATGAGTAAGTAGAGCAATGAACCTGCATCAAATTCCGCCTTAATCTTGAACATTTCTCCACAAAAACTATTACAATGATTCAGACGGCTGCAGTTATAGGCAACTGGTGATTGGCAGATTCATCACAACAACATGCCCATTCATGCATCATATCTAGTGCAGAGATTTTTGGCAAAATATCAAATCACCCAGGTGACTCAGCCCAACTACAGCCCATATTTGGTGCCCTGTGACTTCTGGCTTTTCCCAAAGCTAAAATCACCTTTGAAAGGGAAGAGGTTTCACACCATCCATGAGATTCAGGAAAATATGATGGGGCAGGTGATGATGACTGGGAGACTGTGTGAGGTCCCAAGGTGCCCACTTTGGAGGGGACTGAGGCATCATTGTCCTAAGTATAGTTTTTCTTGTATCTTCTTCAATTAATGTCTCTATTTTTCATAGTGCATGGATGGATACTTTCTGGACAGACCTTGTGTGTTAGGATCCCCTTGAAATCCTGATTTCAGAAACAGATCTCTTAGTAAAAGTAGACATCTCTAAATACTATTTTTTATGTGAAAAATATAACTTTCTGTTTTTTCTTCTTTAGTCATTCATATACCCACTTAATGTTGACTCATTTATTGAACAATTATTTATTTATCACCTACTAGGCATTGCTAAGCATTATTTATTGTGTACTGGGGATACTGAACTAAACCCAACAGATAAATATTCTTGCCTTCATGTATTATCTTCTAGTGGAGGAGATGAGTAATGAGCAAGACACAAATCTAAAATGTAAAGTGCCTGTGCCACAGCCTGGTGGATAAGTTGACTGGAGTGTTCTTCCATACACCAAAAGGCTGCAGGTTTGATTTCCAGTCAAGGCACATATTTAGGTTATGAGTTCAATCCCCAGTAGGGGCATTGAAACATATCCTCAGATGAGAATAAAAATGAACAAATAAATAATAAAATAAAATATATAGTGTTTGTATACTTTATGTACTTCATACACCCATGTTATTTTACGTATAGATGACTACTAAAGAGAAAAAATAGAAAAAGAAATATTCAATGTCACCAGGTCGGGGTTTGAATTTTAGATAGTGGTCTCATAAGGCTTTTCTATGTCAAGAACTTTTGAAAAAAGACTTGAAGAAATTGAGGCAGCAAGCCATGCAGATATACCTGGGGGAAGAGTTTTCTAGGCTGTGAGCACAGAAGGAGAGGTAGTGGGATGTGAGGTCAGAGAAGCAGTGTGGAGCCAGATCATGCAGAGCCCTGATGCCATAGGAAGCTTGGGTCCTAATTGGTGAGCTAGGAAGCCTTCGCAGAGTTTTGAGTAGAAAATTGGCAGGGTTGATGTGACTTATATTTTTATAGGAATTATTCTGGCTGCCATGTTGAGAGTGGACTCTGGGAGGTGACATATGAGGTGGGAAGGGAAGGCATAAGAGGAGAGACCGCTTAGGAACATGCTGAAATAATTCTGGTAAGGGAGGAAAGGATAAAGTCTTCTGCCTTAATGGAGAGGCTGCCCTTGACTATGAGCATGGAGAACTTATCCATAGTAAAAGGAGAGATATGGATTGTTGGAGAGATATGATAGTGAAAGCATGTGGAAGTTTTCTTTTGATTTCCTATGAATATCAGTTATATCAGGCTACAAGAGTATAGATATTGAGTGGCTGTTTGATTGGATTTAGTAAGGGTTATGATTTCATAAGAGAAGTTCACCAATGCAAAACAGGAGCTAGGATATTATTATAATAGGTACCTATGGAATTTAAGGTGGAAAGCAGGCAAGGAAAATATCATAGAGAAATATCTCAGGGACACTGAGAGAGTGGATTTTAGATACTGGTAGGGTTGTAGAATTGTAGGATTTGGGGTTAGAAAGAGTGGACAGGAAAAATAAGAAGTCGTGATAAAAAAAAAAAAAGAATATGAAACTGAGATTTTGCAGGGGCTGCATCTGTTGGTAACAAGTGGGTCAAGACCGCAACTGTGGGAGTGGGTGGCTCCAGAATGACGGCTGGTTAAATCTTTGGAAGAGAAGTAGTCCAGGAAATGAGAGGCCTAGATATTGGGAGGATCATCCCATTGGGTATGGAAATGACCAGAAATTAAGTAGGAGTAATGTTAGAGAGAGTGATCATGAGCTAGACACCAAAATCTCAATTAACGGAGTGGCAACGAGCTGGAGAATAATGGAAGAAGCACCAACAGGGGTAGAAGATGGTGTAGCCTAATGGTGTGGAATGAAAAGCTGGGATTTAGAAGAGGAAGAAGGGAGAAAGGACTGGACGCAATAAGGAGCAAAAAGGACACCTACCATATTGTCAGCCTCCTTGGTAACAGGGACCTATGAGAGGAAAGCTACCTCTTGAAGGCTTCTCTAGAACCTGTGTTAGTGTGTGGAGCAGGGTTTCAAGTAATACAAAAAGAGAAAGAGAAGTTTCCAAAGGAAGTTGAGAATGAGCAGGCTTACTGGTGATTGATCTAAAGTCCCAGAGGGTTCAGAGTGATGGTTTCAGGGGTTATGGGGCCGGGTCAAAACAAGTAGTGAACAAAGTCCTATAGGGATTTGAGATGGTGGTGGCATACAAAGGCCTGATGAGAGCTGTCCTGCTCATCTTGCAGATGGTGGTGGTGAGGCTGTCAGTGTTGAGAATTAGGAGAGGATTGAGTGCAAGTTTCAAGAACATGAAGTGTTCTGAGGGTCCCACTTGACTGTTGCTAAGGAGACAGTTGCCCTTCAGAGGAGTGGTATGACTCAGAACATACAGATATTCCCTTGACTTGATCCAAACATTGGTCTTGCGCAAGGTCATCTTATGTTGGGTGGGCTGGCTCCTTCTCAACTCATTTCAAAACCTAATGGCTCAGCTTTAATTGGAATCCCCTACCTTAAATTCCTGTATCAGCAGATTGTACTACTTGGCCCATCAGATACAGACTTGACTGTGGAACTCATGGCACTTTAATGGCCTTCTTCTGTTATCTTTGCTCTAAATCTTTCCCCACCAACCTACTTAGAAACACTTCCTCCTTTCTCTGCTTCTCTCCCCCAGCCTGTTCCATTTCTTGATGTAGTGGGTAAATGAATATCTGTCCACAATACTCCGTCCTCTACTTTTTTTAGAAGTACTATGTTCTCTTATGCTGCACAGTCCCTGAAATACTGGTTCCCTCACAATTTTGCTTCTCTTGGATGCCATACATTCTGAACTGAGTGAAGGTATCGACTTTGCATGTTATAGTGACCCTGACCCTCTCCTTTGTCCTGAACTTCTGTATTTGCACAGCTGACTTGAAAACTACAGCTGAATCATAAATGACTCTTAACTCTTCATCTTTCCATTGAAAACACTTCTAAAACCAACATTGTTCTGGGAGAGATAGTAATATCATATAGTTTTTGGAGGCACCATAGATGGTCAGTCACTCTGTGGGCCTAAAATGTAAGCTGTAATTAAATCTAAATCCTCAGGCCCAATACCTATAGAAAAAATAAAGCTGTTTTCCATTGTGAATTTGAAAACAACTATTCGGTTCTCTGAATAAATGAAACATATACACATAAAATTTGAATAGAATGGGATAACATTTAGAGACACACACCATCAGTACTACTGGTGTTATTGTGAATTACAAAATTGTTCATTTCTCTTTTTGTCCTACAATGTAGAGATAATCACAAGGATTTTAGAGTATAATATTTTTGTATTTTTTATGAGAAGTAAGTGCTATGAGTCAGTGAAGAACACATGACTTAAATTAATGAATTTTTCTTAACAGTTAAAATTATTCATTATTCATTCTCACCCATACCACTGGTTATTTCTGTATACCCACTTCAGTGGCTTTGCTACTTACCAGCTGTACAATGTTGAGAAAATTACATAAGCACTATGATCCTCTGTTTTCTTATCAGGGTTGAGTTATTAACTACTCTAAGGTATTTGAAAGTGTTCAGCACACTACAACTTATAAATAGTAAGTGCTTAATAAATATGCATTGACAGTGCTTTGTTTACCATCTGCGCCTTGGTTTCAGCCTCAGGTGCTTGGTTAGTTTTCCCATTTTGTTTCTCTAGCCTCCTCAATTGTTTACTCCTTTTGCTTAAGTATTTTTTGCCTTTGCACTCTACTTGACCTATGAGTGTGTGCCCTTTAGATTAGCTTTGTGGCTGGGAAGGGGAAGTGTTATGAGTCTCTTTTTTAGATAAGGAGGATCTGAAGGAAAAGTGTTAATGGCATGTATGACAAAAGCAAATATTTAAGGGGAAGAAGGGAAAAATGATGTTATGGGAATCTGAGTGTCAGCTGATGGTATAAAATATTTATAAACCAAACTTCTAGCAATGTCCATGGTATGCAGAACTACCAAGGTGTGAAAATTTGCCAAAGAACATTGACTGTCTCTTCTAGAATCTGTTAATCCATCAATTTAATAAAATAAAATGTTATTATCTTGTGTAGTTATAGACATGTCATTTTATGACATGTAATTTATTTCCTAACTTATATAGTGTTTCCTAACACAGAAGAATAGCACAGAACTAAGAAGAATGTTTCATAATGTTTAAGAAAATAAACTGATCAATGAGCAGCAAGAACTCAGTGACACAATATTAAAGGGCATCAATATTTTGATTATTTCTTTTTTAGAGAATGAAAAACAAAGAATAGGTGATTTGAAATTAAAACCTTACTTTTTTTTTTTTTTCAAACCTAGTAATCACCTTCCTTAACTGAGGAAATAATGTACAATGAAACTCTAAACAGAAGAGATGATTGAAACAGATATGTTTCCAAGCTCAGTTTCTTGATTGATACTGTCTTTTCAAAACAATTGGGTATTCCAAGTCATTAAAATAGCCAGGAGAAAAAGAGGATATATTCTGCCTGACTGTGTTTCTTTGGTCATCTTTTCACACTCCATTAGAGGCTTTATCCAACTTTTGTATTCAGAGTTTATTGTATTTTTCCGGTGCTAGGAGAAACTTCAATTAGGACGTGATGAATGTCCATATTAAATTGGATCTCCCCCCCCACCTTTTTAACTAAGTTCATTTAAATTTAATTTTGTAATTTTACTTCAGTAAACCATCTGACTCCAGATGTTGGATGCACTTGTTCTTACTTCTTTTCCCACATAATTGTACCTGTAAAAGATTTATAGCCACAGGAGACATTTTGGAACCTTTTAGAGCATTTTTGGCATATGTTTCATGGATGACTGGTAACATGAGCAATTAACATCCCAAAATGTTGTTCTGTTCCCCAGAATATTTTTAATGGGATAAGTTACTTTTATTAGCTTGAACTTTAAACAAATAATCATGTTAAAGGAAACGTTATCATCAAAATAACTCAGTTGAAACTAAAGGCCAGCCCTCGAAGGAAATTGGTAAGAGTGAGAAGAGAAGACCCTTGAGCCAAAAGAGCCTTTAACAAAAACACACAAATGAAAGGTGAGGATTGGCTTTTTGCTAAAATAAGAGCTGTAAGTAGAGTTCCTGTTCCTTCTGATTGACCCTGAGTCACTGTAATGTGTGCATCGTACTGCATGTATTATGAAATGATGGGCCATACCTCTAATGCTTGGAGAACATTGAAATCTGGCTTTCATTTAAATCTTACTCATGAAAGAGAACCACCCAAGAAGCTCTCACTTTGTAGGAGGCTAAATATGGAGGTTCTCATTAGAGTGTTTGTGTATTTAAGAAACATATAGCTACCTTGGGGCCTAGAATTCAGACTTAATCCACTGATAAACTATCTTTACCATCACCTCCTCTCAGGCATTCTTAAAACAACAAATTAGATTACTCATGATTAGCTTTGCCTGTTTCAAGAATTATTTGAATGCTTACAATCATTCTGAATCTGACTTCTTGCTTTCTTAGTCAAAGCACATCTAATAACATACTTGATAGCTCACCTGGGACCCTGTCTAATGAAATTCCTAGTCTTCATCAAAATAACATATAGTACTACAACTAATCCCTTAGATGGCATACCAGAGAAACACAGCAACTACAAATCCACAGGATAAAGGAATCAACTTTTTCCTCAAGTGAGAAATTATATTTCATGTTTTTGATATACTGTAGTATGTCTTGATGTATATGAAATAGTCACCATTGCAGTAAACAAATTAGACTATGGATTTTCCTCCAGACTCAAGGGATCCAGCAAGTAAGTTCTAACTCTATTCTTTCAGTCTTGCTTTGCCAGGCTAGGTATTTGTGTGTGCTTTCAGGCTGGGAGTTGTGTAAAAATGATTGGTGTTTGATATCACTGTATGCTTTTGTTGCTATGAGTATTAAATAAAATTAAAATTATTTTTAAATTACACCAACCATTGGAAATGGGCAAAGGTTGTCCATAATTAAAAGATGAGGCACTCATAGTCTGTACTGGTTTCCATTATAACAAAACAAGCTCATAGAATGATTCTATGATTCACAGAATTTGTCAACTTTACTAAATTTTAAGTAGAAAATTATAAAGGCCTAGAGAGGGAAGCAACATCTGAAGCAGTAAATGGCACGTGGAATGTAGAGGATTATTAAATTGTGGTATCAGTGAATGTATTTGTTTAGAGAGCAACTGTACTAACTAGGAGAGTACACTAAAAACATCCATAGGAGAGTGTTCAGTGACTATTTGCCAATTCCTTAAATTATTGCTGGAATTTAAAAATAGATGTCTGTCATGGAAATACAAATAGAAGAATTTAGAATATACATGGATCTTGAAAAAAGGACATACATTTTAAGTAATAGAGAAAAAAAGAAATTAGTTTTGAAACATTATGTTTTCAATTGTTCCTATAGATCACTCATGATGAAATAAAATAAATTTTAATGAAATAAAAATTTTATCTATGTGAAGTCTTGGTTAAATTAGAACCTATCTGTTTATAATTATATGAAAAATATGTTCAGAGTAAATATCTAAGACATTATGTCTTTCTTCTGTTTTGTTTAAATTATTTATTCATCCATTTATTCATGTACTCAATACTACTTGGGGCAAGGCAAGTAGTGGAGCTTGAGGAAGCTGAAATGAAACTCAAAGATGGAGCTACTGACAAGCGACTTTTGTTTGAATAGGAGAGGGAGGAGCCTATAAAGTCAAGCAAGGAATAAATAAATCTTACAGAAGAGGCCAAGATGAAATGTTAGTCCTATGAGACCCAAGATGGCAGAAGAGTAAGTGGAAATTAAACTAACCTCTTCCCAGGACCAATCTGGAATTATAACTAAATTGTAGAGAAATCATCTTGAATAACCAGCTGAACACTAAGCTAGAGAGAAACCTTATAACCAAGGACAGGTGGAAGAGACCACTTCTCCACAACAAAGCTGGTAGAGAGTGCAGAGGAAGCACAAGAGGGCTGGTTGGGCTCCCATGAGGAGCTGCTGAAGTTCCAAAGGGATATATAGTGGCCAGGGGGTACCCTCTGATAAGTGTAAGGTCTAAACCCCAAGCTGGGATCCCCAACCTACAGCACTAGAGCTGGAAAAGAAACCCAGAAAATATCCAGCTGTGAAAAGCAACAGTGTTTCTGTCCACTATGGAGAGATGTATGGAGATATGGAGAGCCTCTTAAAGGGCCAATGCACAAAATTCCATTTGCACTGACTCTGGCCTCTGGCAGAGGGATGGCAGAGAGGACTAGTGAAGTGTGAAGAGAGACAGATGCTGGTGGCTCTGAGAGAAAACTGAAGGAACAGCTGTCAGGATCCCAGTGCTGAGTCACTCCCCATTCTGCAGAAGCCATCTTTCTCAAGCAGAGCACTCCTCTCTTGTGGCATCAGCCTGAGGGGAAGCAATAACCCCACCCATAGGAATTATTCTGCCCCACTCTTGGATTTTAAGATGGGCTCCTCAGTACAACTTGAGGTTATATTATTGATTAAGTTTAATAACTAAGGCAGATTTGAGGGAGCTCTGAACTTTAGCTGACCCTCCACTGGGCCCGGTGTTCGTAAAAGCCAGCCTTGGTGTGCAGCCTAGATCTTTCTACGCACAAATAGGCCTAGCATAGGGAGCCATACACTATGGATCACTGATAGCTCCAAATAGTTTGCCCAGGGCCAGTCAAAAGCATTATCTGACAAAGGCCTAGACTGGAGTCTTTGCAGATTTACCTAATACATAGAAACAAACACAGAGAAGCAGTCAAAATGAGAGGGTGGGTGGAGAAACAGGCCCCCCCCCCCCCCGCCAAAAAAAGAACAAAAGGATTCTTCAGAAGAGCTAGATAAAATGGAGGCAAGCAATTTATCATATAGAAAATTTAGGGTAATGCTTATAAGGATACTCAACAGCATGAAAAAAGACATAGAAACCATAAAAAAGGACCAGTCAGAAATAAAGAATGCAATATCTGAAATAAATAATACACTGGAAGGAATAAACAGCAGGTTAGATGAATCAGAAGATTAGCTTAGTGATTTGGAAGACAAGGTAGAAAAAAAACACCCAAGCAGAACAGTAAAAGGAAAAAAAGAATTTAAGAAAATTGAAGAGCTTAGAAACATTTTGGACAACATGAAGTGTAACAACATCTGCATCATGTGAATAACAGAAGGGGGAGAGAGTGGGCAAGGGATTGAGAATTTATCTGAAGAAATAGTGACTGAAAACTTCCTTTATCTGGTGAAGGAAAAAGACACACCACACAAGTCCAGGGAGCTCAGAGTGTCCCAAAGAGGCCTACACTGACATACATCATAATTAAAATGCCAAGACTTAGAGACAAGGAGATAATCCTAAATGCTGTAAGAGAAAAGCAGGTAGTTATGTACAAGTGAGAACCAATTAGATTCTCATCTGATTTCTCAACAGAAATATTTCAAGCCAGAGGGAGTGGCATGAAATAGTAAAGGTGATGAAAAGCAAGGACCAATAACCAAGGCTACTTTATCCAGAAAGGCTGTCATTTAAATTCAAAGAGGAAACAAAGAGCCTCCCAGACAAGTAAAAGCTAAAAAAGCTTTTTAACATCAAGCAAGTACTACAATTAGTGTTAAAGGGCTTGCTAGGAGAAGAAGAAGGAGAAGAGAAGACGAGAAAGAAAGAAAGAAGAAGAAAATAGAGAAAAATAGTCTAGAAATAAAGTGGCACTAAATATATATCTATCAATAATCACCTTAAATGTAAATGGCTTAAATTCTCCAATCAAAAGACAAAGGGTAGCTAAATGGATAAGAAACAGGTCCCATATATATGCTACCTCTAAGAGTCTTACCTCAGATCAAAAGATACACATAGACTAAAAGTAAAAGGATGGAAAAAGATATTCATGCAAATGGAAAGGGAAAAAAAGCTGGGTAACAATACTGACATTTAACAAAATAGATTTTAAAACCAAGGCTATAGTAAGAGACAAAGAAGGAAACTACATAATAGTAAAGGCAACAATCCAACAAGAGGATATAACCCTAGTAAACATTTATGTACCCAACATAGGAGCACCTAAATACATGAAGCAAATCTTGATGGACGTAAAGGGAGAGATTGACAGAAATACAGGCATAATCAGGGATTTTAACACCCCATTGACTTCAGTAGGTAGATTTCCCAGACAGAAAATCAAAAAGGAGAGAGCAGCCTTAAATGACACACTAGATCAAAAGGATTTAATTGATATCTTCAGAGCATTTCACCCTAAAGCAGCAGAATATACATACTTTTCAAGTGCACATGGAACATTTTCTAGAATAGACCACATGTTAGGACACAAAACAAGTTTTGATAAGTTTAGGAAGATTGAAATCATGTCAAGCATCTTCTCTGACCACAATGCTATAAAACTAGAACTCAAACACAAGAACACTGGAAAACACACAAGGACATGGAAGCTAAACAACGTGTTATTAAACAAATAAGTCAACAACAAGATCAAGAAAAGAATCAAAAGATATGTTAAAACAAATAAAAATAAGGACACAACAATCTAAAACCCGTGGGACACTGGGAAAGCGATCTGAAGAGGGAAATTCATAGCATTACAGGTCCATCTCAAAAAAAAAAAAAAAAAATCAAGAAAAAAATTAAATAAATCATCTAAATAAACACTTAATGGAACTTGAAAAAGAACAATAAACAAATCCCGAAGTGAGAAAAAGGAAGGAAATAATAAACATGAGAGAAGAAATAAACAAAATAGAGTCTAAAAAAATGATACAAATGATCCAAGAGCTGTTTCTTTGAAAAGATAAACAAGATTGACAAACCTTTAATCAGACTCATCAAGAAAAAAAAAGAGGACCCAAATAAATAAAATCAGAAATGAAAGAGGAGAAATAACAACTGACACCAAAGACATACAAAGGACTGTAATAAAATACTATGAATCACTATATGCCAATAAACTGGACAATCTGGATGAAATGGATAAATTTCTAGAAACAAACAATCTTTAAAAACTTAATCAGGAAGAATCAGAAAATCTGAATAGATAGATTACACTTAGTGAAATTGAAACAATAATAAAAAAGAACTCCCAACAAACAAAAGGCCTGGACCGGACAGCTTCATAAGTGAATTTTACCAAACATTCTGAGAACTAACAGCTCTTCTTCTCAAACTATTTCAAAAAATTTAATAGGAGGCTAAGCTTCCAATACACTACAAAAAAGAAAATTATAGGCCAATATCCCTGATGAACATAGGCCCTAAAGTCCTCAACAAAACACTAGCAAACCGAATACAGTAAGGCATCAAAAGGATCATACACCATGATCAAGTGGGATTTATTCCAGGAATGCAAGATTGGTACAGCATTTGCAAATCAATAAACATGATTCACCATATTAAGAAAATGAAGGATAAAAACAAAATGATCATATCAATAGATGCAGATAAAGCATTTGATAAAATCTAGCAGCTACTTATGATAAAAACTCTTGGCAAAGTGTCAATAGAATGAACATACCTACACATAATAAAGATCATATATGACAAACTAACTGCCAGCATCATGCTCAGTGGTCAAAAAGTACAATCATTCCCCTTAAGATCAGGATGAAGACAGGGATGTCCGCTTTCACCTCACTTATTTAACGTAGTACTGGAAGTTGTAGCCAC
Source organism: Furipterus horrens (assembly GCF_987537825.1). Lineage (NCBI taxonomy): Eukaryota > Metazoa > Chordata > Mammalia > Chiroptera > Furipteridae > Furipterus > Furipterus horrens. Next base: position 152,921,430 of record NW_028327173.1, read on the forward strand.
AGCAATCAGACAAGAAGAAATAAAAGGCATCTAAATTGGAAAGGAAGAAGTAAAACTGTCATTATTTGCAGATGACATGATACTGTACATAGAGAGCCCCAAAGATTCCACCAAGAAACTATTAGAACTTATAGATGAATTTAACAAAGTAGCAGAATACAAAATTAATATCCAGAAATAAGTTGCATTTTTATATGCCAAAAACAAACTAACAGAAAGGGAAATTAAGAAACAATCTAATACACAATTGCTTCAAATAGAATAAAATGCCTAGGAATAAACCTAACCATGGATGTAAAAGATGTGTACTTGGAAAATTATGAAACTGAAGAAAGAAATTGAAGAAGGTACAAATAACTGGAAACATACTGTGTTCAGGGATAGGAAAAATTAACATCATCAAAATGTCTATACTATCCAAAGCAATATATAGATTCAATGCAATTCCTATCAAGACTCCAATGCTGTATTTCACAGAACTAGGACAAATATTTCAAAAATATATATGGAACCACAAAAGTCCCTGCATAGCCACAGAGACCCTGAGAAAGAACAAAGTTAGAGGAATCATGTTACCTAATATCAAACTATATTTCAAGGCCATAGTAATTAAAACAACATGGTATTGCCATAAAAACAAACATATAGATCAATGGAACAGAATAGAGAACCCAGAAATAAACCCACTCCATTATAGTCAGTTAATATTCAACAGAAGAACAAGCACATCCAATGGGCTAAAGATAGTTTATTCAATAAATGTGTTAGGAAAATTGGATAGATATGTGAAGAAAAAAGAAACTAGGCCACCTTCTTACACCACACACAAGAATAAATTCAAAATGGATCAAAGACTTAAATGTTAGATACAAAACCATAAAAATCCTAGAAGAAAACATAGGAGCAAAATCTCAGACATTGCTCATAACAATTTTTCATTGGATATATCTCCCCAGGCAAGGGAAACAAAAGAAAAACTAATCAAGTGAGACTATATCAAGCTAAAACATTTTTGTACAGAAAAGGAAAACATCAACAAAATAAAAAGACAATTCACTGAATGGGAGAACATATTTGCTGATACATCTGATAAGGGATTAATATCCAAAATTTATAAAAATATTACAAAACTCAGCACCCCCTCAAAAAAAAAATCCAATCAAAAAATGGACAAAAGAGCTGAATAGACAATTCTCCAAAGAGGACATAGAGCTCATCAATAGACATATGAAAAGATGCTCAATGTCACTAATCATTAGGTAAATGCAAATTAAAACCACAATGAGATATGATCTCACACCTGTCAGAATGTCTATCAACAATAAGTCAATAAACAAAAAGTGCTGGCAAGGATGTGGAGAAAGGATAAGCCTTGTGTACTGTTAGTGGGAATACAGATTGGTGAAGCCACTGTGAAAAACAGTAAGGAGACACCTCAAAATTTTTTAAATGGATCTGCCTTTTGACCCAGCAATCCCACTTCTGGAAATATATATATGAAGAAACTCAAAAGTAATTCAAAAGAATATACCCACTCCTATGTTCATTGCAGCATTATTTACAGTTGCCAAGATATGGGAGCATCCCAAGTGTCTATCAGTACATGAGTGGATAAAACAAGTATGGGACATTTATACAGTGGAATAGCCACAAAAAGGAAGAAAAGTTCACCCTTTGCAACAGTTTGGATGAGCCTGAAGAACATTATGCTAAGTGAAATAAGCTAGTCAAAGAAAGAGAAATACCATGTGATTTCACTCATATGTGGAATCTAATGAACAAACTGAACTAACAAGCAAAGTAGAGACAGACTCATAAATAGAGAGGATGGCAGCTAAAGGGGGTAGAGTGACTGAGCCAAAGTGAAAAAGGATATATGGACATGGACAACAGTGTGGTGCAGCTGAGGGGAGAGGTCATAAGGGGGCTAAGTGGTAAAAAGTACAATAAAAGAGGAAGGAAGGAAGGAAGAAATGAGAAAGAAAGGAAAGAAGAAAGAAAGATTAGTCCTTCTTTAATCCTTATACCAATTTTTTAAGTAAAAAGATTACTATAAGTTAACTTTTTAGACTCAGTCACTCATTTAAAAAAATTGCTTGCATATGAGAGATGCTCTGCAACAATATTGGTCAATGTTAAGCCTTCTCATACTTTGGAATTGGTACCCAAGCTATATGACGTAGGTAGAGTCAATGGAAATAAGGTGCATGACTGACCAAGATGAAGTGTAAGGTAGACATGCCATGCCTCCTCACACAACCATAAGAAGGATCACAAATAACTTTGAAACAAAAACAACCAGAACTGCCAAAAAATCAAATTGCATGGAAGTCTGACAGCCAAGGATTTAAAGGAGAACTATTCATCCAGACTGGGAGGAGGGGTGGAGACAGGGATCCAGGGTGGAGAGCGTGGTGTGACAGTAGCCAGTGAAATGGGTAGTCCCACATTCATGTGTGGCAGATAAAAATTGGCACGGGCACTTGGGGATCCATCCCAGCCCCAGCTAAACCCACAGACCAGGTTTCCACTCTCAGGAAAATAAAGCCTTGAGAAGTTTCTGGCTGTAAAAACCAGTGGGGTTTAGGGCTGCAAAAGAAACTACCTATCTCTTAGGAGAGCCCATTTAGAGGTCCCACATGGTCATAGAACACACACAAATCCACCCAGTCTGGGAACCACCACCAGAGCAACAACTAAAGAAGTACCAGTCGAATAGGGGAAGTGGGTGAAGTGACTGGAAAAAGGGTGAGTGCTGAGCAAGCAGCATTGTTCCCTCTCTGACCCCTCCCCAATATGCAATACCACAAAGCGGTGAAACAGATTGCCCCACCTTGGCAATATCTAAGGCTCTCCTGAGGTGCAACATATCTGGTGCACCCAGACAGGGTGTCAGAGAAGTTCTACCTAATACACAGAAACAAACAGAGATATGCTGCCAAATTGAGGAGACAGAGAAATATGGCCCAGACGAAAGAACAGAACAAAACCCCAGAAAAAAAAATTAAGTGAATGGAGTTAGCAAACTATCAGATGCAGAGTTCAAAACATTGAAGATAAGGATGTTCAGAGAACTCAATGAGTGTGGCAAATGCATAAGGGAAGAAATGAAGGCTACACTAAGTAAAATAAGAAAAATCCATAGGGAATTAATAGTGAAGGGAAGGAAAGCAGGGTTCAAATCAATAATTTGAAACATAAGGAAGAAATAAACAGTCAACCAGTGCAGAATGAAGAGACAAGAATTCAAAAAAACAAAGAGAGAATAAGACTCTGGGACATCTCCAAAAGGGCCAACATCCAAACCATAGAGGTGTCAGAAAGACAAGGGGAAAAGCAAGAAATTGAAAACTTATTTGAAAAAAAAAATGAAAGAAAACCTTCTAAATTTGGTGAAGGAAATAGACATCCAACTCCAGGAAGCACAGAATCCCAAATAAGTTAGGCCCAAAGAGGACCACACCAAGACACAACATAATTAAAATGCCAAAGAGAGAACCTTGAAAGCAGCAAGAGAAGAGAAGAGAGTTACCTACAAAGGAGTTCCCATAAGACTATCAGCTAATTTCTCAAAAGAAACTTTGCAGGCAAGAAGGGACTGGCAAGAAGTATTCAAAGTGATGAAAAACAAGGACCTACAACCAAGATTACTCTTCCCAGCAAAGCTATCATTTAGAATGGAAGGGCAGATAAAATGCTTTCCAGACAAGGTAAAGCTAAAGGAGTTCATCATCACCAAGCCCTTATTATATAAAATGTTAAAGGGACTGATTTATGAAAAAGAAGAAGATCAAACTGTGAACATTAAAATAGCAACAAACTCACAGCTATGGACAACAGAATCTAGAAAAACAAAAACAAACTAAGCAAACATCTAGAACAGGAACATAATCATAGGTATGGAGATCATATGGAGGGTTATCAGCTGGGAGGGGAAAGGAGTAGAATAGGGAAAAAGGTGCAGGGATTAAGAAACATAATTGGTAGATACAAAATAGACAGGGCAATGTTAAGAACAGTAAAGAAAATGGAGAAGCTGAAGAACCTATATGCACGACTCATGAACATGAACTAAGGGGATGGAATGTTGGAGAAAAGGGGGCTACCAGTCAGATGGAGGAAAAGGGGGAAAAATTGGGACAACTGTAATGGCATACTCAATAAAATTTACTTTAAGTAAAGATATAAGGTGCATGAATTCTATTTTTAACCACCAAGTTGGCCTAGGAGGCTAATGGACAGACTTCCCTTAAAATGAATACTAATTTTTTATACTGTGGTTTAAGTCCTTTCACTCCTTGGCATAGTGCTAGTGTGATTCGATGTCCCTCACCATCTCCTTGAATGCAACAGGAAGTTATTTCACTGGACTTACATAGTAAAGGGACCTTTTGCTTCCACTTCCAAGTTTTTACCAAGTCCAAGGACATTTTGGGGGCTTCTCTTCAGTGTATAAAGTCTCCCTTCTAATTTTCCAGCCCAATAAACACCTGTTCTAATTACTTACTCATTCTCTGCTGGAGATTTTTGCATGATACTGACAGGTGTTCCATAATAATTGGGGGAAATAACCTATTAGAGACTCCTTATTTGTGCTATTATATACTAATAACTGCTACTTTGTCTACTTGTCTCATCCCTTGAAAGCCTTCTGCACTTTTTTGTTGGACCTGCAAATTCCAGAAAAATAAACACTGATTTTGTGTTACCTATGACCTAAAATAGCTTAGTGCAAGGGTTTTAATTGTTATTTTTTTCTCTTTTATTTGATATTTCTGTTTAATGGTGCCCCATTTTACACACAAACCTGCAGAGCTTCTGATGCAGAGGAAAGCACAATGGATTTATTCTTGATAATCAGTACCCTGCATAGAAATATTTGGATTAATTGAACCCATTCTTTTCTGATCCTCTCATGTGGGATACATGAGGATGTAGTCTTTATATTCAGAAAGATAGAGTCTTAGGACCATTGCTGGTAAAATCTTTCTTCCCAAGGGTTTCTAGTTAAAAGGCATGGAAATACAGAAGGAAATATTTGAAGATAAATTTTGGTCTTTTTATTAACATTTTCTTTAACATATAAAAGCACATCCCTGATGTGTACTTCCTACAGGGTATAGAAACTCAGATTCTTTTTTTCACACATACATAATACCAAATATTTTTTTAAATTTGTTTTGTAATATCCTAAGGGCTGCTGTGATTCTTATTCTTGTTACCATTGTGGTAACAAACTCTATAAATTACATAGTGTTTCTCTACCGGATGCAAGTCATAAATCTGAAGGGAATATTTTCTGTTAAAAAGACATAATGATCGTTTTACTGATAGGGTTTAAATGGTAGAAATCACATGCTTCTTTATGTAGGTTAAGCTATTGTAAAAAGAAATTAGTAAGTCAGGTACCAAATGCAATTTCAAATACCAGTGGGGTATAATAAGACATATTTGCATTTTCTTTTGTGATCTTGTTGGAGTAAGACCCATTTTCAGGGACAGCATAATTTTCTTTAATTTAAAGACATGACATTGTAGGTACCTACAATATGAAATACTTCAATGGGGAGAAAAGAGGCACTGACAGAGATCAGTATTGCCCAGAGTCAGTGTTCTGGGACACAAGTCTCAGGAGATATTGTGCAACATAATGATCCCTCTGTCATATAAGTTTGAGAAACACTGCACACACCTGCTGTGTACCGCATGTGCCTCAGTCTAGTGGGTCAGGGGAATTCAGCACACTCCGGTAGAGTCACAGTGCACAGCAATGCACAGCTGCAGGTTCAATGCTCTGAGAAATATTGCAGCTTAACATTTTTTAACCTAGTGGATCCCAAATTTATTGGACTCCTTTTCTTTATGTCATGTTTTATAACCTGACCTGGAATTATGATTCTATGGAAAACACTTTGAAAAACATTGGTCTCAGTGGTATTATCCTTTATGTATCATAAATGAATTTATTTTAAAAACAGGAGAAATATACAATTCAGAAAAGGTGCTGGATATGACATTAGAAAACCTATATTAGATTCCTGCCTGCTCTTTTCTAAATAATATGATCTTAGGGATATCATTTAAGCTTGTTGTGAAATGAGAATAGTGTTGTAATCTCTAACTTGCATGGGACTGTTGGATCCAAATTCTAAAAGAGATAGTGCTCTCATTTATGGCATTATTATTACCATTATCATCATCACCATCATCATCAACTCTCAGAGCTGTGCCTCAGAAGTAATGAAGAAATTTGTCCTATCCTACTGGAGTTCTTTCTAATTTCCTGAACTTTCTTTCCTACCTCTTTGAGGAGGTGTATATTTTTTCAGCAGAGTATTTTCATTGAATTTTTTGGGGTGACATTAGTTAATAAAACTATACAGCTTTCAAGTGTACAACTCAATAAAACATCACCTGTGTACTGCATCATGCACTCACCATCCACAACCAAAACTCTTCCTGTCACCATTTATCCCCCATTTGCAGACTTCCAGCTCCCCCCACCCCCTTTTCCCTCTATCTGTCACCATATTGTTGTTCTTGTCTATGTGTCTGTGTGTCTATATGATATATGTGTGTGCTTAATCCCTTCACCTTTTTCACCCAGCCTCTCAATCCTGCTTCCCTCTGTCCTGTGTTTCTATACTTCTATTTGATTTCTTAAATTATTTTATTAATTAGATTCCACATATAAGTTAGATTATATGGTATTTGTCTTTCTCTCCCTGGCTTATTTCCCTTAGCATCATACTCTCTAGGTCCATCCATGCTGTTGCAAAAGGTAAGGCAACAGAACACTAATGAATTGTGCATTGGCCACAAGTGCTTGGCTCTACAGGGAACAACTGCCTGGGAGGAAATACAGTGGGGCAGATGGTATTCTTCTGAATCAATTTTGTCCTATTGTGTGATAAAGTCCACTGTGCTCTGTCTTGTCAAAGTTTATGAATAACTGAAAAGCTCATGGGTGTTTTTAAGAAAATATGTTTTTAATGTAACTAATTTTGTCCATGGGAGTCTTTTTGTTGTTTGTTTTTTGTTTTTGTTTTTGTTTTTGTTTTTGTCCATGGGAGTTTTAAAGCTCTCAGATTTTTGTGACCAAACCAGTTGACCTTACCAATGGTTAGAAAATCACTAAGTCTGGGGACTTAGTGATAACTGAGCGGGCATCCACAGAGAGCTTCTCTTACTTTTTTGCACTTTTAAATGACATAACACAGCCAAATCATTTTGTATGTCAACTTGGAGCCTATCGCTATCAGGGACCCATACAGCTATATCTGAAAGTGAGAGATTGCTACGGTGAGCTAATGTGCTTTCCAGCCTGATTTGGCAACCATTCCCGTGAGTACCCTCAGGTGCCAGACTTTTATCAGAGTGAGGAAAAGTAATAACAATGCATTGCGCCAGCTCCTCTTTGATTTTAGCATTAAATCCCTATTTGTCCTTCTCTCCCACTATACCCTATCTTCCAAGTAATCTTCTCGTTGGTAGGCCAAACAATTTCCCCTGCTGCAGAGAGAATTCCTCTTTGCCAGCACAGGAACCTCCAGCAAAGGAGAAGTGGGGCCCTCACACTTTGGGAGCCATTCTTACTTGCACAATTACCACAAATGATCACTGCCTTGGAATGTGTTTACTTGTTGTCTGTGATCATCTAGGAAATATTTTTCTTTCTTTGGCATCTCATCAGGCTAGGGGCTCATCTAAAAAAAGCAAGTTATATCTTTTGATAAAAAATAGTATGGTTTTTAATGAGGCAGATGGAAGGGCAGAAAGATTGAGGCATAGACCCAGTGAGCTGGGTCTCGCATGTGGCAGGTCAAATTGTTCAGTGTCTGTGCCTTGAAATGCTAAGGAACAGCAGAGAGACAGGAAGAAAACATGTAAAATGCTGGGAAAGAAAAAACATACATTTTCTCTCAAAGTTATAATTAGCTCCCTGTCTCGGTTCCTACCCCAGCCTCCACAGGCCGAAGGTAATGTCTCAAAGTCCAGACAAATATTGATAAGATATGAAGATGACTACATACTTTCTCAAACATATGTACATGTTCTAGTTGTTTGCTGCCTGTAAAAATGCAAAATTTTTAAGATAGGAAGAAAAGCACAGAAAAGTAGTGAATGATATTTCCTGGAGGACTACCAAGAATTGTCAGACGCCAGCACATCTCCTCACTCTCCACAATCCCCCTGACATTTCAGTGGTACAGCCTCTTGGATGGGGTGGGGGTAGGGATACTGAACTGCAGGAGCAAGCAGTCTTGCCTGGGATGCCCTAGTCACTGAGTCCTCCTGTGAAGCAAATCACAGCGGCCAATCCTCTGGATCACAGACAGCAATCATTTCTGCAACTATTATAGAACCAATGACCTCTAAATGAACTGGACTCTGTTTTTGGCTCAGAATATGATTTTTCCCAATCTTAGTTGAACCAAATTTCAACTTCTTTTTTGAAGAACACAGATGAAACTCGTATGAAAGTTTCTCTTACTTTTTTGCACCTTTAAATGATATAATATAGTCAAAGCATCCTATATGTTGGCTTGGAGCCCATATCACTGTATTTGAAAGTGAGAAGCCTCTATGATGTGAATGCCTGGCAACAGTAGCTTGCTGGTCTAAGGTGGTACCCATGCCTATGAGGTTCAAGCATCATTTTTTCCACTACCTCATTCTAGGCCTCTCTTTTGAAGATGGATGGCTATTTATGTGTGAGGCAATTTGTAGTGTGAGTCTTAAACTTCCTCTTTAAATTTTTTTTTATTTCTGAAGCTTTTATAATATAGTTAGGTATTATTACCTCATTATAATAAATTAAATATAATAAAATAAATAATAAACTAAAATTTTATTTAGATAGATTATCTTCAAGTTAATTAATTCATTTTGAGCTTGGCATCAGTTGAAACACAATCTGCCTCCCCTTGTAATATTGCTTAGAGCCTAAATGGTTCCAAATCCAAATCTCTGCTCCTTGTTTTATCTTCATTGTGAACATAATTCTCTCTATTCCTCTTCCTGCTGTTCAGCAAACCTACATCCTTCCACAGTGTTACTAGATTGCCCACTAACCACATCTTTCTGGTTGTATGTTTGGAACTAAGGGCTGGACATAAGGCAGACTGGCAGCCTTGCCACTATGGACAGTAGGGACAGTTTTGTCATTGCACTGTAAGGTCCAGCATGTGGATGTGTGAATCATGCTGGCCCCAATTCCAAGACCACCCACAAAAATGCTTCCTGTGTGATCTGTTTTCAATGCCTTTTGTTGATTCACATGTACAAAATAAATGGACAGTTTAGACTTCCGATACAGTACAGTTGAAAATGCCCTGACATCAAGACATGTCTTACGTGACTAAAAGATATCTCAGTGTTTCTGTTGAAACAAAGATAATAATTATAAATAAGCTTATAATTTATTTCATAAATCTGTGTATGCACAAGATACTGCATTCATTAGGACAATCTTGAAATGTGTTAGAAGTATAAGTAATAAAATATAATTAAAATTAAAAATAAATTAAAATTAAAAAGAAAAGTGTTAAAAGTATCAATGGCTTCTTTTTATTCTTTTAAATACCCACTCCAGCCACCAGCAATGGATGATACATGGCTCAGCTGGGGTGACGCTCCAGCGAACTGAGCAATGCGTGAGAATATGGAGCCTTAAAGGTGTCCCTAAAACATTGGATTACAATGTTTGACAGAAATAGAGTCTGGTAAAATAAAGCAAAAAGTACATGAAATGCAGTAATCACACAAATAGCTACACAATGGGTCTATTTTTATCAAAATACAAATCCTGGTGTTTTAAGGAGGAAAAAATCATTATTTATTTTAGTTGGGGAAGTTGACTGGGTAATGAAAAGCCACGAAAGTCTCCATTGTTTCGTCATCTCAATAAGTTCTAGCATCCCAACAAAGTCAGCTAAAAACATAAATAAGAAAGCCAAGTATGAGACCATGACAGCACTCTAGGTAAGAAATGATGTGAAGATGGTGACATTGTTAATAGAAAGTGAGAAATGATGTGTGATAAAATTGGGCAGAGTGATTAGTTTGGGGGGCCGAAGGAGAAGGGGAGAACAAGATAACAGTAGTCTCAAGTCTAGTGCTGAATATTGAAAAGATTGACAGAAGAGGTAAGTTTGGTGGAAGCAATTTGGAGGAAAGGGGTTTAATGCTTTTGAAATGAGCACATTCTGAATCATACAAACTGAAAAAATTCAATGGGCTGACAGATGTGGAACTGAATCAGAGGGTGGAAGGTTCTGGCTATAAAGGCATAAACTCGGAATCAAAGTAGATATGATTCCCTTCTCCCATCTCCCATCCCTCTGTCTCTTTTCCTGATACATGTCATCCTGACAATTTTCTGCTGTTTTCTTCATTGTGGTTTCCCCCATGAATGGTGATACATAAATACAACCCCCTCCCCCTGCCTCAGTCTTCAGAATGATTGATTAAAGGCAGATGATAGACTATTAGAATGAAGCTGCTTTGTGAGTCAAATCTGTGTTTGATCCAATGTTGTATCCTACACAGCACGTGAAGAGTGTCTGATATACAGAGTTTACTCTACAAATGGATAATGTGTGGTCCCACATTGCATAGTTCCCTCTCAATCATATGTGAGGGCCCATTGACTTACCCGGAATCAATCCAAGGTCAAGATCAACTGCACAAGAAGAATATGTTGTTTATATCAGTACGCTCTTTGTAAGAAATATACCAGATGAGAAGAAAAAGGGGCCTTCCTTTGACCTTTACAAAGGACTAAACACAGCTGGTCATCAGAATCAACACACACACACACACACACACACACACACACACACACACACACATCAATTCTTTGACAGCTTTATTTTGATCCCAAATGAAGATAATAAATGTTAAAAATGAATCACTAGGTTGCATGGTAGTAGAGAATGTCCAGATTTTAAACTTAACCATGTTGAAAACTTAATGTTCATGTTTTAGTACCTTTTTATATTACTTTGCTTTATTCTTCACAGATTTTGTGGTTAGCAGTAGGCGGTGGGGAAGCTGGGCTTTTCTTGGAAGGTCAAACTTGAAAAGATCATTTTCCCGATTGAAGAAAGAAATATTCTAAACAACAGTCTGAATTTTCTGTGGAGTAGCTGCAGTAGAAGCAGCCTTGTTTGTAAGCCATCAGCCCCTTTCTTTGATTCTATAATTCTTCAAACCATTAGCAACATATAGTATGTTCTCTCTTCACTCTGTATCCATCTTTCATGAAAAAATTGACTTCCTGGAATGGTAGAAGTTCTGTTTTTCCACATATACCTTGGGTCCTGACCTATGTACTCTGAAAGGCCCTGATGACAAACAATGAGCTGCAGATGGCAAGTCTGAGGGTGAGTGGCTGCCTCCCCAGTTGGGCTGGATTCATTTCCCTCTGAGCACCTCAGTTACAGGAGGTGCTGAGGCTGCCAGGTCCTCAGAAGGCTCTGGCTCATTTTGGCTTATTCAGGTCTGGCTCTTGAGAGAGGCAAGGTTCAAACTGGGCTCTCTGTAGGTAAAGCACTTTTTTTTTAAATTTATTTATTTGTTAATTTAACTTTTAGAGAGAGGGGAAAGGAGAAAAAGAGGGAGAGAAACATCACTGTGTGGTTGCCTCTCACTTGCACCCCCAACTGGGGACCTGATGTGCAACATAGTCATGTGCCCTGACTGGGAATCGAACCAGTGACACTTGGCTCGCAGGCTGACGCTCAATCCACTGAGCCACAGCAGCCAGGGCCGGTAAAGCACTTTTGACTGAAATAATTTGATCTTTTTGTCTGACTTTTATTAAGAATTTAAGAAGTTTTTAAAGATAGTTTTCCACTGCCTTCTGTACACATTTTAAAGAAGAGTCATACTTTGGGTCACTAAAACCCTGTTCCCGAGTCATATCATTGTGGTTTTTGTTTTCTTAAAAGTAAAGATGATGATGATATAGAAAAGAAAATGATTCATCAAATATTTCTTACATTTTCCAGTATCCTTGCCATTTAGTAGGGGAGATGTGATTAACTCTGGTCTATGGGCCATGAAGGGAAGTGGCACAAGTCACTTTCAGGCTGAGGCAGTGAGAAACCCATGCTCAGTGAACTAGCCTCTCATCCCCTGAGGAGGCTGAGTATCCCAGAGCCCTTGTTTCTGAATAATTCTGGAGAGGAGAGCCCTCTACATATTAGATATGCTGCATAAACAAACACTGGACTCCTTGGGTTAAGGCACTGAGATTTAGGCATTGTTTGTTACCACGTCATTGTTAACCTGGCCTGACTAATACAGATAACATTTGTGATGCTTTAATAGATTCTACATTAAATTAATATGTTTTTAAATATTTATCCAAAGTGGAAATTTAATCTTTTGAATCCTATGGCATCAAACAAAAATGCCATAGAAAAAATGATTGCTTGGCCCCAACATTAAAAATGGATCTTTGGATTGTCTGTTTTTTACTGATGAAAGAGGGCTCCTTTCTTCATCCTAAAAATGAAAAAAAGTGTCCAGTGGTTCCTTCAGTCAAACACCTAGTCAGCCAATTGCTGTCTTATGGCCATCCCCCTGTGTTATGTGCCTATTCAGATTATTGTAAGGAAGAGCTAGCCTTCTCAGAGGCTTGGAAAGCCTACATCATTCTTGGGGGCAAAGGTCATGTTTTTCTATGTATTTAACCCCCACCACTAATACAATCCATAAGCCATAGTAAGCAATAATAAATGTTTACTGTTGAGTGAATCAATGCATCAAAATTATTGTCATCTCCAATCATGTCAGAAAAGTTTTATATACTCAGTTCCAATCTAATGGAAAATAAATTGTATAAATTTTCCTCAGCACATTTGGTACACAATATTAATCTTATTTCTTCATCCCAAGTCATTTTCTACCCTCCACAGTCTGAAATTAGCAAAGGAACTAAGCAGTATCTAGTTAGTCTGAGAGTACAAAGAAGTGATCTTTCACCTCAGATACCAATCTCTTTGCCTGGCTCTTAATCACTTTCATTTCCTCTGGCTAAAAGAGAACCTCCTTCAAGAGACTTTATAGCACCGATTCGTCTCAATCATAGGCCAATATAGATGATTAGGTTAATTTACAATAATTAAGACTTATCTTTTTCATAGAGGTGAGGCAAAATAAGAACCTTGGGACTGGTTTATCTTTAAACAATACACTACATTTTCATTCTACTGTTTTCTTTGAAAACGTCAGAAATAAGCCCCTATAAGCCTCTTTAATTCATGAGCCTGCTAGAGAACTCCTCCTCACTCTGTGCCCTTGCTGTGACTTAAACGTATATCAAAATCTGGGATGAATGAAGGAGGGGCTTGTAAAAATAGTCTTATTCCTGGGACTTCTAATTTATAACTGCTAACAAATTTGGTTGGTGTAAGTGAGTTGTTTGACTTTAAATCTTCAAAAGTGAATTTTTTATCTTTACCCCCAAATTTATTCAACTTGGAGCTTTCCCTATGTCAATTGCTCAGACAAGAACATCTTGGAATTATCCTGGACTCTGCTCTTCTCTCACATCTCACACATAATCTTTCAGAATACCCAACTGAATCTATTCAAAACGTATTCATAATCTTACCACTTCTTACCTCCTCCATTGTCACCATTCTGGAACGAGGAAGTTGCCATCATCTCCTGACTGCAGTCACCTCCCCAATTTTCTCTCTGCTTCCTCTCTTGATCCCCTAGAACCTATCTGACAAAGCAGCCAGAATGAACTTTTAAAATATAGATTAGATTTTATTACTTCTCTTCTCAAAATTTCATAATAGACTTTCATCTCATACACTGTACAAGCCAAGCTTCTGATAACAGCCTATTATGTCCTATGAGAATGGACCCTATTACTTCTTTCCTCTTCTCTCTTAAAATTTTCTATACCTGTTCATTGCGCTCCAGTCACACTGGTCTCCCTGCCATTCCTGACACCCCCCTGACATGCTCCTGACCCAGGACCTTTGCACTTGCTATTCTTTGCCAACTATATGTTTTTCCCCATGGATAGCTAAGTCTTTCATCCCCCTCCTCATCTTCTCAAATCTCTTCTCAATGTGACCTATTCTCATTATTTGCCCTTGTCCTCACCCTGGTGTCTCTAATTCTGCTTATACTTAATTTTTGCTTTCATTTCATTTACTGTTTATTTTCAGGCTCTAAAATGTATACTTCATGTGGGAGAATTTTTTTTTCTTTTGGCTCACATTGCATCCCATGCTTAGCACAGTATTGGAAACACAATGGGAGTTCATCAATATTCAGTAAATGAATGCATTTGAGATAGTGATCTCTCCTACCAGTCGGTAAACAGTAGGAGTGGTGAGGTGACATTTCAGGAATGAGTGGAAGGAGAAAGAATGAAATCATCTGAAACTCTTAATTTAAAAAGAGAAGCTGTAGAGTCATCTGAGAGCTGGAGCTTTTGTGAATTTTTAATTTCTGATTTCTATGCCATGACAGGAGGGAATCACCTTGTATTCTTTTCATGTTATAATTAAAGAATTGTGCCAATTAATTCAAGCATATACTTTGCAAATTATTTCATTAGCAATGTTTTATTTTTGTAATTAAATAATAGCCATGTACCAAGAACTAAGTAGTTTGTGTACATATTTAATGTTTGTGAGTCAGCTCACTTCTATTTCAAAAGCCTATATAAACTGAATACTTATGGTCTCTGTATTTATAAAGATCAGTTCTCTAGAAGTCTTTAATTATATGCTACTCAAGATTCTGTGCTTCTGTTTCTATAGTTACTAGAAACAACTGTTAACAATTTGGCCTGAACTGTGCCAACACTATAATTTTGAATGTACTTTCTTCTCTGAATGTGTGCAATCTCCTTTACAGAGAGGATTTATCATGTGACCTAAGTGATGATATGATCTATACAAGATCCTCTTGGCCATGGTGTATTTTTCATTACAGGCTTTTCCTGTGGGATTTCTCATTCACTTTGCAAAGGCAAAGCTAAAAGAAGTGCTGATGCTGTTCTTATGACTGAATACTTTATACCTAATTTCTGCCCTGTGGGCTTAGAGGCCAAGTTAAGAAGACAATAAAAGCCAGATAAAAAGTAACTGTGAGGTCTCAGAAAAACATACTAACCTAAATCTTTAAAAATCTTTCAGCATTATAATACTAAAATTTTTCCAGATCACACTTGCCAAGAGGAATCTGAATACAAAGAGGATGGTAGTTTTATTTGAAAAAGCAGTGCAAGCAGTAAGGAAAAGGAGAAAAATACAATGCATCCAAGATAGTCTCAAGTAACAGGAAATTTCAACCTCCAGTGTTTATTAAGCACACACTTTATGATGAGTCTGGAGTTACATAAAAGTGTGTTGTTCATATATAAGTTGAACTTGGGAGAAGAAAAGGAGGGATGGAAATCAGGGGGTTGGCAATGTGCTAGGACAGTTGTGAATGTGTAGGAGATTGGATGAAGACAGTGGTTTTTGAAATAGAGGAAGGAACATTTGTAAGACATACAAGGGAGAAAGAAATATAGGGACTTGGCAGAATGAAGAAATGAAAGAGAGTAGAGATACAGGGAGGAAAGAGATTATCTTTATCATCAATAAAGCCAAACAAAATGACATGAAAGTGGGTGTTCGTCATAAACTGTGAATAGAAATTTTATAACAAACTTGGCTGTGCTTATATTTCACTCGTTACTGGCAAGAAATCTGTGTGACATCAAGCTATAGTCAGTAAGAAATATTGGGCTGAAGATCGCACTGGGAGAGTCAGATGCAAACATGTTGGGCAGGACCGTGGGAGTTGTTGGCTGGAAAGGAACAGAGCACCTAGGAAAAAGGACGAGACCCCCAACTAAGCTTTGGGACAGAGAGGTGGGAGGACCACTTGTTAAGAATGACTTTGGCAGGCGTCAAACTAGCTAGTGTACAATGTTTCTGAAGGTAAAGCTAAGAAGATATGAATGATGTCTAAATAAGAGTGGCTGAACTCAAGAACAGAAGATAGACAAATTAGACAGGTCATTGGTGACCTCAGAGGACATTTTCTTGATCAAAAAGTAATGCAGCCATGTTGTTTCAGATGAAAGGCTTTAGCAATGAGGACACAGAGGCAACTTAAAATATATCTAATCAGATACTTTATCCCATAAAAAGGAGAATAGAAAAAGAAAGTGGGAATTGTGACAATTTTCTATGGAATCTTCTGAAGAACCTATTGCTAGGACTCACATTTATAGTTCTTTTCTTGACTTTTAGAAGACCAAACACTACAACCAAGTTCATTTATTTATCATCAACTTGTTCCTTCTTCCTTTGTTCTTGAAATGCCACCATCTCACCAAGACTTTGCTTGACACCTACCTTTCCATGGCAGCCCTGTGTGCTCAATCATAAATAGTGTCCTCTTAGCCTTAAGACCTTCACTGTACATAATACTATTTTGTATTTACTGATGAGTCTCTTTTGGTCTTTCTTAAGTATGTATGACCTATGTCACATAAGCAGATCACATGTATTTCAATACAAATAAGTCTATTTCTCAGGCAATAATTCTTAACTTCCAAAATATTATTATTATTACTATTATTTTTTACAAGTTTTCACCTTATAATTGACATTTAATGGAAAAATAATCATCTGGAAGTGGAAAACAAGTTAAGCAGTGAAGGGAAATACAGAACAAATAATGTCAGAAAGAAACTACAGTAGACCAAAGTCAGAGAAGTAAAAAGAAATTTGTAGTGCAAATGGGGAAGGTGGAAACAAGATGTAGTGAGAAATCACCGATGTAAAGATATAATGGAAGGTTCACACAATGAGTGATATGTTTATTACTGTAAAGTAATGTAGACACAATGTCATTTATATAATAGCTTGACATACCATTTGTCTTTTAAAAGTTTAGGGGCAGGAGTTTAAAAATGCAGAGATGTCTTTCAGCCATAGATGCTGCATGATTTTTTTTTTTTTTTTTTTTTTTTTGGCAACAGTAGATCTCAGTTGACTGAAGGAAAAAAAAAAAAACTGGCCTTCGAAGATTCTATATTCTCAAATGTCTTATGGAATCATAGCCAATGCACTTTATTTTCTAATAAGGTTGATTTGAATATGTTCCAAAGCATGATATATTATAAATGTCTGTTAATAACCTTTCAATCCAAGGAGTAAAGCAAATGTTTGTAGCCTGAGGCTGATTTCCATATGGTTCCCTTGGTTGGGAGGGATGGAGTGTGGGAGGGAGAATGGCGCTTCTCTACACTGATAGGACACCTGCAAATCCAACTTCCTTAGTTTACTATTAATATTAGTATAACTGGATGAGATAATTAGCCAAGTTTTCTTTTTTTTTATTTTGGTTTTTCAATTACAGTTGTCCCCTTTTCCCCTAATTTCTCTCCCCCACCCAACCCACCCCCTCTCCCGCAATCATATCCCTCCCCGTTGTCCATGTCCATGAGTCATTTATACAGGTTCTTTAATTAAACCCTTCCCTTACTTATCCCCCTTCTCTCCCTCCCCCTCTCCCCTATTGACTGTTATTCTGCTCCTTGTCCTATTTAGTTCCTTTGTTTATGTTGTTCTTTAGTCTCCTGTATTAGGTGATATCATATGGTATTTTGCTTTCTTTGCCTGGCTTATTTCACTAAGCATAATTCTCTCTAGTTCCATCCATGTTGTTACAAATGGCAGGAGTTCCTTCTTTCTTCTGCTCCATAGTATTCCATTGTGTAAATGTACCACAGTTTTTGGATCCACTCATCTACAGATGGGCACTTAGGCTGTTTCCAGCACTTGGCTATTGTAAATAGTGCTGCTATGAACATAGGGGTGCATAAGTTCTTTTGAATTAGGGTTTTAGGATTTTTCGGATATAATCCTAACAGTGGAATCACTGGTTCAAAAGGCAGTTCCATTTTTAATTTTTTGAGGTAATTCCATACTGTTTTCCATAGTGGCTGCACCAGTCTGCATTCCCACCAACAGTGCAGTAGGGTTCCCGTTTCTCCACATCCTCACCAGCACTTGTTGTTTGTTGATTTGTTGATGATGGCCATTCTGACTGGTGTAAAGTGGTATCTCATTGTGGTTTTTATTTGCATCTCTCTGATGGCTAGTGGTGTGGAGCATTTTTTCATGTGTCTATGGACCTTCTGTATGTCCTCTTCGGAGAAGTGTTTGTTCAGGTCCTTTGCCCATTTTTTAATTGGGTTGTTTGTTTTCTTGATGTTGAGTCGTATAAGCTCTTTATATATTTTGGAGATCAGTCCCCTGTCTGAGATATCATTGGCAAATACGTTTTCTCATATGGTTGGTTTCCTTTTCATCTTGCTGATGTTTTCTTTTGCTGAGCAGAAACTCTTTAGTTTGGTGTAGTCCCATTTGTTTATTTTTTCCTTTATTTCTCTTGCCTTAAGAGATGTATCCATGAAAATATTGTTACGTGTGATATCTTAGATTTTCCTGCCTATGTTTTCTGCCAAGTTTTTAACTCATGAATTATTTCCACTTTCCAGTAAGTTTATCATACCTTCTGTATAGTGTACAATGTCTATGTAAAGGTAGCTAAAACTTATCCTAATTTCATTCAATATATTATAATTGGAGTAAATAGCTCGGAAAAGGATTCCAAATGTCTAGCAAAGTTTGTATTCACAATGCATGGACAATATTTTTACTGAAATTTGGTTAAAATCCATTAATAATGTTTATACACGTCCAATTCAGAGAATCGCCAATGTTTCCAAGATCTGTGACCACACTATGTGATGGTCTATCTTGGAGACACTCAGAACTGCAAGACTCTCTCTTCACCACCTCTTCCTGTGAAGGGCGTAGGTTATAACCACACTGTCAAAGGATACCCTCTTATCTCTGCCATCACAGAAAATTTTACCCCACAAAGCTGAACAGGAAGAAGCCCTTGTCTGCAGTTGGGGGTCCTGCTGTCTGCCACCAGCTAGCCACATGACCTGTGTCGCTTGATCTCTTTGTGCCTCTTTCTTTTCTCATCACTCAAATGAGAAAAATACCTTCTCTAGGTACCTGTCTTATAAAGAAACAACATATGTGGAAGTGCTAACAAAAGTTTATGGTTTTAAACTTTACAAGTTGACATTGTTTAGGTTGCTAGCCACCTTCCAGGGTGAGCGGTGCTATACAAGTCTGCTTTATTGTTACTATCTAAATTAGAAATGCCAGGACTGGAAGTGCATTTGCTTTGGTCCTCAGCTGCAATGTGACAGAGTCATCTTTTCCATGTGTTGATTCTCTGTATAGAAAAAGTTTTGCTATAAGATAGGCAAATCCTGCTATTACACAGAATAACCCTAAAACCCACAAACCTCTAAGAATTCCAAATAGACTAGAGTTACTCTTTATTGTCTCTTCCCTCTAAGCCTGATGTGTGTGTACCATGTAGCAGTCTCCAGAACCAAAATAGGTGGGCTAATCCTACTAGAAACCAGGAGTACTGTAGTTTCAGATTATTACAAATGAGTGCACTGACTAGAACATTGCTTTCTTCTGCCAGTGGTGGTAGAAAACTGCATTCCAATGCAGCAAATTAAAATGATTACCAATTACATGGAATGCAATGATAGATATGTCACCTTGTGGCAGCTGGTATTTCTAAAGATGGCCGCATCAGTATTTCCAATCCGAACAGTCCTCCCATTGAGAGGTGGGATCTGTGCCCTTCTCCTTGAAACCGGGCAAGCTCTTATACTGGTGGCCAATAGAGAAGAGTTGAAGTGACAGGTGAGACGAGGTAGTAAAGGCAATGCAGCTTTTGCTTTGCTCAGTGAAAATGACTCTTTTAGAGCCTTTGGATACGATTTAAACAGTCTGACTGCTCTAAAGCCACCACGCTGTGAGGAAGCCCAAACTAGCCCACGTGGAGTGACCTCATGGAGAGGTCCTGAGACTATATGAGCAGAGAGATGCTCCACCAGCTCCTACTGCTCAAGAACCTGCTGTCCCACCTTCACCCACTATCTGACTGCAGCCTCACAAGAGACCCCAACCAGAAACACCCAGCTGAGCTGTCCCCAAACCCCTGAGTCTGAGAACCCATGGGAGATAATACAATTATTATTGTTTTAAACTGCTAAGTTTGTGGATGGTCTTTATATAGTAATATATAACTAGAATACACTGAAAAAATATTGACATAAGCCTTTAAAGAAAACTTTTTAAAAGCGTTTTCCATCAAGATATCACCACCAAACTTTAACAACTTTGGAATTCCTCAGTTTTTTGAAGGTAAAAGGGTACACTCACACATGAGCTACTATTAAGTAATTAATTATGGCAACCTACTGTAGGAGTTTGTTTTCCCAGGACATCTAAAAACATTCCCTTTTACTAATAGCCTACTATATCTAGACCCAAGTAAGTGCAAAGAGAGTAAATAAGGATGAGAAGCAAATGGATGATCTAGACAACAGTCACAGTGTCTTTGGGATGTGGTCAGAATCCCAATCAGAGGCTCACTTACTTTTTAGAGTCGGGCACACTCTCATTCTGGATGTGATCTGCACCTGGCTGAAACGTGACTGAGTATGCCATTATCTCTCTCATCAATGACTGTATCTTGGACCTTTTCCCCTGTGCCTACTTTCTACATGCAGAACACTGTAAGGAGCAATTCAGAGAAGTATAACAAATCCTTATGAAATTTATAATCAACACACAGAGTTACTAACAATACAAAGTAGATTGTGATCCCCAGCTAAGTAATATTGACAGGCTGTGGATATTCAAAAAGTAAAGCATTCATATTAGCCAGAATGAATAAGGATGGCTTGTCAGTGGAGATGGGATATATAAGCCTTCAACAAATTGCTAGTGAGTGCGGAGCAGCTGAGAGTGGTGGGTCAGCTGATTTCCTTTAAACTAAGATAACTCCTATGGTGCCAGCATAAGCTTTTAAGGATGGAAGGCTACTTCTTCATCCTCAGTCCTTTGAGTAAGTATAATAACTACATGTCAAAACACAGATAATGGGGCAAATGGTCAGCTGCATCCAGAATGATATAGGTTCGTTTATTTGTTGGGAAAAGTACAAAACTATTACACAGACAAAATTTCTGTTTGATTTCAGATTGTTACAATACTTACATTTGTATGTTATTAAAATGATATTGTCATTTTTTTATGATAATGTCATTTAAAAATGTATGGAAAATTGAAAAAACAAAAGTAAAACTCACTCATCGTCCCATTACAATTATATATCAACTCTTCCCATTTGAACATGTCCCATGTTCCTTTCTGTTCAGGACTTAACCACACCTGCTTCTGTTTCACATATTGCTAATTATGGTGTATACCAGTTGGTATTTCACACTTGTTGACTTAACATAGTAGTACTTAGTTACTGAGTATTAATTTCCTTAGTACTAGTTTAGCTGCTGCCTACTATTCATTCTTCCCATGTGTTATGATTACTGAACCTTTTGTATAATATTTATATTGTTTGCAGTTCAGTAAAGAGGTTGTTTTTTTCACTTTTTAATTTTTACTATTTTGGTTCAAATTTTCAACTTAACTCACTTACACTCCTGGCCTCTTTCTTCAGCCATGTCCCCACAGATACCCATGCTGCAAACGTACTAAGCTACATACAGTTCTTCACTTATGTACACATTATATAGAGGATATGTGCATAAACTTCAGTTCTTCAGTTAACAAATGGGGTGTTTAGACTTTTTTAAGCTAAGAACTACCACTGCACATAATTATTTAAATCAGTAGTGGTCACTCATTGTCATAACCCACTGGCAGGTCTCAATCTGGTGTAGAGCAGGTGTTTAGATACAGTAACTCAGTAATGACCTTTACAAATGGTTTATTTTTTTGTTGCAATATTATCTTTGTATTAATCTCATCCTCCTTTGCTTGAAATCATATAGGCTTCTTTCAGAAAAAGAGAAAACAATGGAGTTATAGCTAGTATGCTGGAAATTAAACATCACCTCACCTACTGTAGTTATAACAATGTTTCATGTGGGAGTATCACATGTCATGTGTGTTGTAGTGAATTTGAGAACTCCTGTTTTGAAATACTCAGCAAAGTGATAATGACTTCAACAGACCCAATCCATTTGAAAACACATTTTCCTTGTTAGAAGCCATCAATAATGCCCACTTGGCTGCCGATGAAGTCCAGAAATCACAGAGTGCACACATGGCCTTCCCTGATTTTTAACTCGCTTACAATCCTGGCCTCTTTCTCCAGCCATGTCCCCACAGACACCCATGCTGCAAACGCACTAAGCTACATGCAGTTCTGTATTTATGCCACACTCTCTGGCATGTTGTGTCCTCTGGTAGAACACCTCACACCCTTGAATACACTGGCACTGCCTCTCATTCTGCAAGACCCTCTTGGCTCTGTCAGTATTTCCTTTCTGAAGCTTTCCCATCAAGCATAATTAATCTCTTTTCCTTTTTGCCTCTACTGAACATGACATACATCTGCTGCCACACCTCTCTCTATATTATTATGAATGTAAACATCTATTGCTCTAAATTACTGCGAGCTTCTTGTAAGTAGAAGCTGTACCTTATTTGCTTTGGCCTCTGGTACTGTTCATGGTTCAGAGAAGCCTTTAATGAACGGTTGATGAATTAATGGATGGCCTGGCATTTAGCTGGAGCTTAAAGCCAATGTCCATTTAGGTAGAATGAGCCCCACACCCACCCTTTCCAAGCTATATAGAGGATTTCCTTCTCCGAAAGAATGTGCTCAGTGTGATCCTTTCAGTGTGAGGGTAAAACTGTAAGGCACTCTAAGAGAAACCAAGGAATTTATTCAATTCCCATGTGCTTCTGAGGGCCACAGAAGCCACACATGCTGATAGACACACTAACATTAATTAGCTCTATGTGGTCTGCCTTGTAGTCTTGATGTACACATCTGCATCAACCTCACCACCTCCTCTCATCCTGCACTTCTTTCTACATATCCCCAACCCAGGCATTAGTTCCAGTGCATATGAATCCTGGGCCATGATCTTGGTTCATGTGACAACTAAATGGAGAAGAGTTGGCTAGTTTCCAGAGAAATCATCTCGTTGTGATCTGGACTCAGCTGATGGCAGGGAATGATGCAGTGGAGGCTTAGCTGAGAGACTTCAGTGGTCTGTGGCATGGCCCTGGTGGTGTGTGGCAGATCTGGTTACTGACACCTGAACCATTAGCCATAGAAGACCCTCTTTAAGCAGATAGCCCTCAGGGGAGTAATTCCTGATCAATGACGTGTTTCTCAACCTGGCACATCATTGGAACTCAATAACATTTGTCAAATAAAAGGAAGGATGACTCTGTTTATTATAATGTTTTCCTAGTGACATGGCCTTGTTGTTGTGATGAGAAAGAAATGAGGACCATGGGAACTTAATATGGAGATGGGGAAAGGTTCTAGAAAGAAGCAAATAGGGCTGAAGAAAGAACCCTGCTTTAGAGTTTTGCCCTATTCATAAGAGGATGCTCACTGTAAAGGCACCTGTCTTGCCTACAGATGCCACCAAAGTTGACACTTTCCTCCAGTAAGATGACTGGAGTGGTCACCTTGGTTCTGGGACAGCCCTTGCCAATGCCTCTGGCAGTGGGGGAGTGGCCTGTTCTCTTCATCTTCCCACTCTGACCAACTTCTCCAGAGGTCATGGTGCTTTGTCCATCCAGAATTTTATTCTGGCAAGCAAACAGATGAATACTCACCCTCTGACCCATTCCTAGCTTCTCTTGTGGTCAAAGAGAATTGCTGAAGTGGGCTGCTATGGCCACAGGCTTTGGCTCCCTTCTATGCATGTTTTGAAGAGACTTTAATGAAGCAATAAATGTCCTAGACATGCTCCCCTATCTGGGCTGACTTTTCCAAAACCTGGTGATTTATTGTAGTGGGGAGAAAAATATCATCACCTACACGCATGTTTTATTTAAAAATAAAATATAAATTAAGCTTTACTATTCAATATAATTAGCTTATAAGTTCATGAATATACATATACTAGAGATATATTTGCAAAAATATTTTACTTATGGAATACTTAATCAAAAATCCTAGTGTCCACTGCTCCAGACAATAGTAAGGTGTACATGCCTGGGACCAAAAGGATCTGACTGAGGAAGGGACTGTAGGTTCCAGTGTAGGAACTCACTGCATTCAGCCATCTGCACCTAATAGCATGTTCCATCTTTCACCCAAAATTGTGTGAAGGCTTCCTCACAGGTTGCCTTGAACATTGATGACCCAGTTCATGTGGATTGTGTTTGCCCATTTATGGGCTGATATGTGAGCAATTGTATTATTGCATTATTTATAAGAAAATAAAAGAATCCTCAGCTCCTCTCTAAATACCTTGTCTTTATAAAGAATGGGGCTTTGCATCACATGTGGAACCTGAGATTCTGCATGCCTCAATGATAGTGTCTCGTTACCATCTCTTATCAGACATCCTGGTCTATGAAGCAAATATCATGAATTTTTAAAGAGAGTGAACATAATGGAATATAATGCAATTCTTCCAATAGAATACAATTCTTCCAAAGGAGTTGTTATAAAGCTTTTTATTCCTTGTAAGAAAATCCCTAAATACATATTTGTAATATGTATTAGGAGTCTCTAAATGCATATTTAGATGACAAGTTATATGTTTAGCTGTCCCAGAGTACTTATTTTAAAATGTTACAAAGAATTAGGGAAACTCCCAAAGACACATCACAGTCTCCACAGCTATAAAGCCAGAGAAGTTTGGGGAAGCGGCTGACTTTTTGTGCACAGGGGACTGTTTGGCACCATTTTAATTGTCTTTTTAAAATAAGGTTAGAAATGAAGCAAATAGAACAAATTCAGTGCCTGTTGCACAGGCAAAGAAACTCCCAAGTCAGGCTTACCTTAAATGCACATTTAATAAATCTGATAGTCCCAGTTAAAATAAAACATCTAGGTATTCATTCCCTGTCGCACCTCATGTGCTCAGATAATGTGACAGAATTTCCCTCTTCTCATGCATGCATTCAAGACGTATTTAACTGGGGGTATGTTGTTCCTTGGCATAGTTCTCACCCACCCACCCAGCATGCTGGTCACAGACGTCACTGGTTTGTCAGTGTCACATTGTTAGTGTGTTTAGTCAGTTGGTCCCTAAAGCGAAGTGCAGTTTTTCTGTGCGCCCCCATTAAAGGGGGCTTCAGTGTAGAAATGGCTTAACAAAGGCGGGATAGCCTCAGAAACATGTTCCTGCTGGCCACTGACATTCCAGATCACTTCTTAGTCTTAGGGGCTTCTCAAAAATCTAGATGTTTTGCATGTGTATGCTGGATATTTTATAAGGTGACTTTAAGTGTGCAGAATATTTATTTCAATTATAAAAGAGAAAGGTTGTTTCACTTAGGAAGAGGGAGTATGGAATCCTAGAATATTGAGCTAAACCACATTATCCAATCTAATTCCTTCTCATTTGAAAAATGAGCATATTGATGATACCTAGAGAAGTCTGTTACTTTCTAAACATTTTACCCACAGCTATTGGGGGGAAAAAGGACTAAGAGGAACCCTGGTCTTGTGTTCTCTCTACATTTCACTGCATTTCTTTTTGACAAGCCACACACAACTCCTTAACCACACAAGTTTTTTTTCAGAATGTTATTTTCTGTGTAAAGTGGTGAGAAGTCTTCACCTCAAACACAACAAACGATCTGGTGTTATAAAAGGCAAAAAACAAAACAAAACAAAAAAAAAAAACTTTCCAGAGGAAGTGCTAATGTAGGACTTAAAAATGATGATGTGGATGCTTTCCTGAGTCCTTTTGCACAGTATGAGATATTTCTCCCTGGTGTGCCCAGAGGAGGGTGCTGAATAACAAGGACACCCCCTGGATACTAAAAATGGGCTTGAGGGACCCTGTGGACCACCTGAACCTGAATGCAATATTGTGTGTTGAATTGCATGTCACTAGGGAGAGGATCAAAAGCCTTCTCAAAGAGGTCTGTATCCCCCAGAAGTTTAAGAACCACGTGAGTCGAATCTTGACAATGATTCAGGGGTGTCTAGGATGGTGGCGGAAGCGACCAGTGTAATGCAGGTTGCAGCTTCTCAGTCAGACAGGGCTGCCTCTGCAAGTGCCATTTTCATCCCATAAACATAAGCAATGATGGGACTGTGGTGGTGGTGAGATAGGGAGTGAGAAACCAGGAAATTACTGCTAGAAAGAACAGGGAGAAGAAGCATCTGGTTGTCCCTCTCCCCCACACCCAACTCACTACTCTTCCTTGCCTGGAAATTTTATTTAGACTTATAACCTGGAATTATAAAAATTGGGAAATTCCTCTCATTTAAATCCTCCTTTTTTTTCCCTATTTCCCTTACACTCTCCAAGTTTTTTAAAACCTGCTAGACCAGTGCTTGTATAAGGCCATGGGTGGGAGGAGGGATTGGCTGCAGAAAATGGAGAGAACTTCTGGGTGTGATGGAAATGCTTTTGCACTTGACTCTGATGGTCACTGAACAGCACACTGAAAATAGATACATTTTATTGTATATAAATTATACCTCAATATAGTTGACTAGGAAAAAAAAAAAAGGATTGAATTATTTGTTTTTCACCCCAGTTCCAAGCTGATCACTTCTTTTTGTGAAGGCCACTGCTACTTAGAATTGTCACTCTTGCTGTGTGTGTGTGTGTGTGTCCCTTCTGTGACTCAATCCTTTCCTGGCTTGCTCCCCTACCGGCCTCTCACTGTAAGCCTGGCCCATGACTTGCTCTTCTCATTCCTCTCTGAGTTCTCCATAGCAGCAACTACTATAAGGTTGTGCAAAAATAATGTCCGATTTTGAGGTCTGTTTTAAACATGAAAAAGCCCATGATTATGAAAATATTTATTTGTTAATGTAACCTCCTTTGCTTCCTAGAACCTCATTCCATCTGTCAACTAGCTTATAAATGCCACACTTGTAAAATTCTTCAGGTTTTGAAGCAAAATATGAATCCAACTAATTTTCAACCTTTTCTCTTGATGTCAACCTAAGACCATCAAAATGGTTCTGTAGTCCCCCAAACAAGTGATAATCAGAAGGAGCAAGGTCAGGAGAATATGGAGGATGAAGCAATATTTCCCAACCAAGCTCTTTCAAGAAAGTTTTGGTGAGTCGAGCTGTGTGAGGATGAGTATTATCGTGATGGAAGATGACACCTTTTCTGTTGACTAAGGAGGGTCGCTTTTGGTTCAAAGCTGCTTTCAAATGACAAAGTTGTTCACAGTAAAGATTAGCAGTAATTGTTTGATTGTTGTCTAACAGTTCGTAATGGACTATTCCTTCCATATGCCACCGTACACTCAACATGATCTTTGGATGAAGTCCTCCTCTTGGTTGCTGGACTCTTCTTTCTCCTTGACTGATCCACGATCAGCGGCATTTAACGTTATAGTAAAGGACCCACTTCTCAGCACCTGTAACAAGCCTACCGAAAAATGGTGCCTGAAGGTGTCGCGAAAGCAATTATTCACAACAAGCAACATGCTTTAATAAGAGGTAATGGTGGGGTTTTCTGTGACAACAGCTTCCAACACTTCTGAATCAAGTTTTTGTTGGATGACCCTCTTTTGGCTCTTTTTTAAAACTGAAATCCCAACTTTGGAAATGGGAAAACCACGTCCTGCAACTTCTTTCAGTCACTGCATTGTCCCATAAGTGCTCTGAATAGACTTTGCTGCTGTGCTTGCATTGGCACCTTTATGAAACTCATAGAGTAAAACATTTCTAATGTGGTCTTTAGATGGGATGAACATGAGTGCAAATATTGCAGATGATTATGAACAATACTTCAATAATCTGAAAAAATAAAGTATACATTAGTCTCTGTGACATCAAAAAATTATAAGAAGAGGCACATTACTTTTGCACCAACCTGATACATTAAAGAAATATCCATCAGTGGTAGTAATGATGAGACGAATTAAAAAAGGGAGCACTTCAGTGTTGCTAAACCACATAGAAAACTATTTTCATTGCTTTGGCAGGAATTGAGAAAGGGTATGTTTCTTAATTAACCAAAAAGTAGATTCAAAGTCAGATGGCCTGTTTTCAAGTTCCAGGTTTGACACTTTATCTGTGTGATTTGGGCAAATCACTTCCACTTTATATCTTTAAATGGAGATAAATAAATATTTGTCTTACCTATCTTTTTAGGAGATAAATATTAAGAGACCTCCACAAATTATAATTTGTTTTTATAGGGTATAATTATCTTACAGTAAAAATATTTCTTTTATTTTAAAAAACTGACATTTTAACAAAAAGGAATCTTCACTATTATACTTAAACAAGAGCATTTTTAAATGCTTTAAAAATATTTCTTAAAACTCATGAAATACTTTTATTACATAACTATGTGATCAAGCATGGAAAAGTATTTTAAGTTATAAGCAAATTCTCTTTGATCTATTTATTTATTTTAGCATATTTTGGAGACTTTACTTAGTATCATTACCATTAGTAGAAGTTTTAATTCAGCCTACTCAATAATATATATTTTAATTTCTGTTTAGTAATTTAATATGTTTATCAATGCCAAATAATATATGTTAAATGGCAATATGAACATTTAACGTTGTTAAGTGTGTATATTTACAGTTGAAATCACCCTCATGGGTGTTTCTTGTTTATTTTACTTGTTATTTTCATGATCTCATTATTTTCTACATTCATCTTTACCCTCTCATTTGTAATTAAAAAGGAAAAGTATCCAGAATCATTATCATTTCTTGTTTCAAAGCTGAAGTGATTCTGAAAAGAAATCTGCACTTTTTCAACTTTGTTCAGAATCTAAAACAGTGTCAAATGTTTGCCAAGTTGGAAAGTAAAATATTAGGAGAAAATTTAATTCCCAAGTTCTCAAAAGGTCATGTTAAGGCGAATGAGGAAGATAAATTTAATTAATTTCTTTTAAATAAAAACGACTTAAGTGCCCTTTAGAAAAATTTCAACAAATGTGTTCCAAACAGAAGTGACAACTTCTATCACTTTAGGAACTGATATAAAAAGAAGTAAATCAACAATATTAAACTCCACATAGTAATCCACAGTGAGTCAGTAGAGGTTATAACAACAGAGGCCTGAAGGGTACAAATCAGCTATTAAGACATCTGAGTTCATTATGTGCACAAAAGCTTTGCATCCTACTGAGAGAACAGAGCTAGAAATGGTACTTAGGGTCTGCCTGTATTTCATGTTCAGAGAAGAGTCCAGTTTTAAGTAGTAACAGCACGTCTACCAGTTTTCAGTCTTATTTTATGAGCTAAAACAAATAGTCCCACTCCACAAAGAGGCAGAATCAAATGTCATTGGTTTAATCTATTTCAAAACATCTTGCTTTATCACAAGAACTACTTCTGACAGCTCTTTTTCAAAAAGATAGCATAGGAGGGGGATTAAGAGCTGATGCAAGCCCCGTCCTGGGGCCAGAACTTCTGACATGCCATACACAAGCTTGGAAGCTATTGCAGATGGAGCAGCGAGGTAGAGTGATCTCAAACAAACACCTGTTAGAATTAGGAGCCCTGCTCAGATGAGGCTCAGAGAGCAAGGTTCTTTACAAAGCTCATTCCCTGTTGATGATCTCTTTGGAAGGAGTATCTGCCATCCCAGTGATTGTGGCAACCACTGCTTCATAGGACGAAGGAACAAATGAGCAAATGCATGATGCTACTGAACTAGTGCTCTGAGTAATGCAAGACCTGTGGTGCAGTCAGTGGAGAATATATAGTTTAAAACATTACAGCTTGTTGATGCACTCAGTGAGTGTTTAGAGATAGCCTAATGGTTATACGAGGTCTGTCCAGAAGGTACCCAGACATGTAATATGGCAAATAGAAACATTTATTGAAGAAGATACAAGATACAAGAAACACTGTCCATAAGACAGCGATGCCTCAATCCCCTTCAAAGAAGACACCTTGGGACCTCACACAGTTCTCCCAATCGCCATCAGCTGCCCTGTCATATTTTCCTGAATCTCATAGATGGTCTGAAATCTCTTCCTTTTCAAAGGTGATTTTAGTTTTAGGAAGAGCCAGAAGTCACAGGGCATCAAATCTGGGTAGTAGCGGGGCTGAGTCACCTGGGTGATTTGATGTTTTGCCAAAAAAACTCTGCATGAGACATGATGTGTGAGTGGGCATATTATTGTGACCAAGCTGCCAATCACCAGTTGCCCATAACTGTGACATTCTAAACCACCCAAATAGTTTCCACACAGGAATGTTCAAGCTTAAGGCAAAATATGATACAGATTCATTTCTCTACTCGCTCAGCCATTTTGAATGCCATGGCCACATAGTACACATGCTCACACAATTGTGTCTACCACACCCACTGACTAGTACAGTGAAGTTGTTATTGTTCACACATGCACATTCCAGTCCACTCTCCTTGGCTGCCAGGTTACCTTGATGTCGCACAAACTGCTCTCATATTAACAATGGTTGAACCTTTTCTGGACAGACCTCATATACTAGGATCTGTGCTGGTAAGATTCAAATATGAATCAAAGGCTGGGACTCCCTGCCTTCTTAGACTTTTAGAATAAACTTTATGAACTTATGGTCTAGTTTTGGTAACCAATTTATTACCCATTAGTGATCTTTACAGTAAAGTAGTTTTTTTTTTCCCCTAAATGTAGCTTAATTTCTAAGGTAATTTTGCAACCTGTCACGTTTTGATGTTTTCTGGGCACAGATGTGTACTGAACACCTTTTGCTAAGGAAATCTCTGGGGCATTAGATAGATCTCTGTCCATGAAGTATACCCAGAAAGAAAGCAATGAGCTATTCTGAGATGTGGCTTTGATGATGCCATCACGGAGAGAGTTCACCAGTCCTGCACACACACACACACACACACACACACACACACACACACACACACACACACACAGGTTTATTCTACTATTTGCACACAGAACATGCAGAGTATTATATGTCTATGAATTTCATTCACCTCAACCATCTAATATGCCACATTTTTATTTATATTTTTGATTGCTGAAGGTTTTTTATTTTAGGGTGACCCTTTTTAAGATGCAGATGCCATCTGAACAAATCAGACCTGAATTTTATTCCTATTACTATAGAGAGTAAGTGATTTTGAACCTAAGCTCCGGAGTCAGAATTCCTAAGTTTGAGCCTTGGCTTTACTACTCATTAACTGGGTGACACTGAATGTATTTTCTGGATTATGAGCATCAATTGCCCAATCTGTGAAATGGGAATGATGATAACATTGTGGGATTGTGTAAGGACTGGTGGAGATGATACAGTTGAAAAAACAGCCCACAGCCTGGCATATATAGAAAACACTCAATAAATGTTAGTTGTTGTTGTTATTGTCATCATCATCATCATTATTAATTACCTGCAAACACCTCAGTTGGAAGAAGGATGACAGTAGTTGGTGGCACAGTTTGCTTTCCCTTCTCACCCCAATACACCCTTCTTTACACCCCAGGATGAGAAAATATTTGATTCAATAATTACAATTTAAAAAGATAGAGCAATATCTTGGTTCAGTATTTTTTTCATTATTCTTTTCACTTTATTATTTTTATTTATTTTTATTTTTTTATTCTAGTCTATTTTTTCCATTACCATTTATCCCCCCTATACCTTCCTCCGCCTCTCTCCACACCTCTCCCCGCTGCAATCTCCACATTGTTGTCCATGAGTTCTTTCTTTTGCCAATTGAAAGCAGACTTACCATGAAGTGAATTTCTTAAGTTTCAAGAAATGTTACTTGCCCAGGTGGCTTCAAGGTCCTGGAATAAACTCTAGTAATGGGTTTATATAGTTATAAGTTTTTATTAAATAAGAAAAAGGAAAATATTTTATTGACTTTTAAAATTTTTAAAGGGCAACTCTGTATTATATAAGTTTCAGCTTACACAACACCCCCCACCAAAGTGGCCCCGGTCCCCATGGTGATGATGATGATGATGATTAATAGCTAATATTATTGTAGTTATTGTGGGCTCTTTGGGTGCCATGCACAATGATAAGTGCATTACCTATAATCTCATTTAATCCTATTTTTCTCTAGGGCCTCACTGAAAATGAAAATATAAACCCAAAAGCAAGCCTGAGGAACCAAGTTTTTGAGGTAGCAAACCCTGTGAACCATGACTTAATCCCCAAAATTAAAAACTTGGGATGTTTCCTTGTAACAGTATTTCTTATCATAGAGTCTATAGGTGTTCGTGATGTTCATGGACAATGCAGGGTTGCATGAACTTGGATAAGAAAATATACATCTTAATTTCCAATAAACTCTAACTGAAATTTAACATTCCTTCAACTATTAGTGCAGGATGCAAATCTCAGTAGGATTAGCAGTTCTTGTGATTTTATCAATAGAAATTACAAATGTTTTCATAACACATACAGTTGTGACAGATATCTGGAAATATTTATACTAAACATTGCTCCAGATTTGGTAATTATTAAACCTGCTGTGAGAGTTTTTAAATCTTTTAATAAAGAAGCATGTTTATTATAGCAATGTAGTTATTTAAAAATATCTAATAAATGTGTTTCAGGGTAGTTGGCTTACTTTGTTATCCTATGCCTTGGTTCTATGAACTTAGTAAGAATACCCTGAGAAGAGCACATAGATTACACCAGACTACCAATAGAGACAATGGCACAAAATGAAAAGATTTCAGATCCTTCACACTTCCACTTCTAGTAATGATGAGGGACCAATGACTACATTTATGCACCCACCTTAAACAACTAAAAAATATGGACAGATATATAAAACAATAGTTTTAAGATATTGGACAATAGGTCATGTAAGATAAAAATGTAAGCAAAAATGAGACAAACCCTTTGATTGTCTCAGCTTACTGACTTAAGAGTTTCCAGGAAGGGGGGCCTCAAACAGATCACAGTAATTTCCCCCAAATGTGGAGGTGGTATTGAGAATTCAGGAAAGCAAAAGAGGAGAGAATTTGCAACATAGGGTACTAGAGAGAAGCGCACTTTGCAGAGGGTGTTTGAAATCTCCAAAGTGTTCTTAAGTCTTCTACTGTGTTCTGCTCAACATGAGACTGTGATGAAATCACCATTATCTAGAGAAAGACCCTTTAAAGGATCAAGTGACATAGTCCCAAGAGATAGCACAGGGCTTGTGATAATTTTTGTTACTATCAGTTACAGTGGAACAAAGTGGTAATATACCATGAATTGGGTAGATTATTTAGAATTGTATTGTCTTAGTCATGGTGAAAAATTAACCCTAAACTAAAGACTGTTCTGATCTCCCATAACAAAGTTTACTTGCAAGCCTTGAAAAGCTTACCAAATAATTTATCTGAGTCTCAGGAAAAAACTCAAACATATTTAAAATAATATAAAAAATATTCAGCATCCAAATATATAAATTTCATATGTTAAACATCCAATAAAAATTTACTCATACACGCAAAGAATCAGGTAAAATATAACCATTATTAGAAGAAAAGATATGAAGCAGATGAAAGAATTAACATACAAGAATATTAAAACAATATTATACATATAATCCACATGCTCAAAAAAATCAAAGAAACATGTACATGTTAAGGAAAGGCATGGAAAATATAGAAAGTTCCAAATAAAACATAGAGATGAAAATAACTGTCTGACATTAAAAATACATAAGATGTGATTATCAAAATTTTGGATACTACAGAGGAAAAGATTAGTGAATTTGAAGATATGAAAATGGAAAATGACTACAAATAAAAAGACAGGAAATAAAGGCTAAAGTTAAAATAAATAAAACAGAGGATCAGTGAGGCATATAACAATTTTAAGCAGCTAACATATTTGTTATTACAGTTCTCAAAAGTGAGAGGAACATGGAAATATATTTGAGGATAATTTTGCAGATTTGATTAGGAATATAAACCCAGAGATCCCTAAAATTTAGTAATCCCAGGCATGAGAACATAAAGAAAACTACGCCAAGGCATATATGATAATTAAATGGCCAAAGCCAATAACAAAAAGAAAATCCTAGAAGTAGCCAAAGAAAAAAAAAATGATACAGCCAATTCCAAGGAAAAAGGTAAGAATCACTAGATTTCTCATTGGAAACAATGCAAGCCAAGAGACAGAGGAGCAACATCTCTAAGTACTGAAAGAGCAAGATTGTCAACCTGGAATTGTACCCAGCGGGAATATTTCTCAAAAATAAAAAAAACAGAATAAAGATTAGTTTCAGATAAGCAAAAGCTGAGTTCTAAATCTAGACAAAGAAATGGAGAGCACTGGAAATGGTAAACATTAGGCATATTATTAAAATACTTTTTCTTATTTTAAAAATCTCTTTAAAATATAATTGATTAAAGTACAAATCATACTGACATATTGAAGGGTTTTAGCATATACATAGTATTAAAATGTATGACAAGGATAGCAAAAGAATGGGAACGGAGAAACCGATGTCTATTGTTGTAATGGTCTTATACTCTACGTGAAGTTACATAATATTACTTGAAGTTAGATGATAATGTTTTAAACATGTACATGTTATAAATACAAAGCAGCCACTATAAAAAAAGAGGTACGGCTAACAAACCAACAAAGAATATAAAGTAAAATAATTTAAAAATATATTCTGTTAATCAAAAGGCAAGCAGGTAAAAAAAAAATGTCTTAGTCTTCTCACTTTGCCCTCACAAAATACCATACACTGGGTGGCTTAAACAACAGAAATTTATTTCTTACAGTCCAGAGGCTGGGAATTCTAAGACCAAGGTACTGGTCAATTCATTTCCTGCTGAGAGCTTTCTTCCCAGTTTGAGGATGACCATATTTCTGCTATTTTTTCACATGTCTCTTTTTTGGTGTGTTAATGTTGAGAGAGGGCAAGAGATTTCCCTTTCTTCCTCTTTGTTTAGAGCTCCATCATGACAACTCCATCCTCATAACTTAATGTAACTGATTACCTTTTAAAGGCCCCATGTTAAAACCCCGTCCCATTATAAGTCAAAGCTTCAATATGAATTTAAAGGGGGAACACATTCATTCCATAACAAAGGGAGAAAAGGAACAAAAGAAGATATGGGATACATATAAAACAAAGAACAGTGTGGTAGATCTAAATATATTGGTATCAGTAATAACAGTAAATGTAAATGGTCTAAACACCAAATTAAAAATGAGATTGTTGACATCACAACGTGACCGAATACAACAAGGATGCCAGCCTGTTAAACCAAGCACGCCATTGACCGGAGACAGCCAACCGACCTGGAGTCTGCACGATCCTTCCCCATGTGGGAAGGTCACCCTCCCCTCCACACCCCCACTCCTATTAGGGATTTCTGGACCCAAGGGTAGGTAGGACGACGGCCATGTCCAGCTTGAAGCAGCTAGAGGAGCTCGAGACCTTCGCCCATTGTCCTTTATAAGATTATAAAGGGTCTTAAGTCTGAGAGGGAGGTATTGCTATTTTTTATTGTTAAAATAATTAATTAATTAATTGTTTTAAAAATGAAGAAGAAGTATATATGAAATGGTGAGGCAGGAAAGCTTGTATGTACTACCCATGGGCATGGACTTGGGGAGGGGGTATTGTTGGGGTAGGGGGGCTGGGTGGAGGGGAGCAAAGGGGAAAAATTGGAACTATTGTAACAATATAATCAATAAAATATACTTATAAAAAAAAGAGATTGTCAGACTGAATTTTTTTTAAAAAGACTTAAGACATACTGTTTATAAGAAACTCACTTAAAATATAAAGACTTCATTGGTTAGAAGTAAAGTGATATTAAAAATGATGCCATAACACTAATTAAAAGAAAGCCAAGTGGCTATGTTGATAGTAGAAAAAGAATATGACCAGGAATAAGAAATACCATTTTATATAATGACAAATAGGTCATTCATCAAGAGAAAGTAATCCTAAGCCCTGGCTGCTGTGGCTCAGTGAATTGAGTGTTGGCCTGCAAACCAAGTGTCGCTGGTTGGATTCCCAGTCAGGGCACATTACTAGGTTGCATGTCAGGTCCCCAGTTGGGGGCGCAAGTGAGAGGCAACCACACAGTGATGTTTCTCTCCCTCTCTTTCTCCTTTCCCCTTTCTCTAAAAATAAATAAATAAACAAACAAACAAATGAATAAATTATTAAAAAAAAAAAAGAAAGTAATCCTAAATACAGGTTGTGGAAAAAGTAGGTTTATAGTTGTATGTATGAAAAGTAATACAATAATTAATAAATAATAATACAAGAATAAACTGTTTCATGTACTCAAATCTGTAAACATAATTTTGCCACACCCTGCATTTCTGCACTTAAAAACGGCATTCCAAATACATAAAGCAAAACTGATATAAGTAAGATGAGAACTATACAAAGCCACAATCATAGTTGGAGATTTCAGCATAGAAAGTGTACATTTAAAAAAGATATAAAAAATTTAATACTATCAACCAATTTGACCTAGTTGACATTTATGGAAATATCTATCCAATAATAGAAGGATACAAGTTGTTTTCAAGTGCTCATGGAATATTTTCCAAGATAAACAATATTTTGATCATAAAACAAGCCTCTTTAATTCAAAAAAGGATTCTAAGTATGTAAAGTATATATTCCCTGACCACAGTGGAATCAAGTTAGAACTCAATAACAGAAAGATATCTGGCAAATTCCCAAATATTTGAAAACTAAATAACATATTTCTGATTAACTTATGTGTCAAAGAAGAAATCAAAAGGAAATTCAGGATGTATTTCGAAGTGAATGAAAATAAAAACATGACAAAATGTGTAGAATGCTGCTATTTCAGTGATTAGGAAAGAAGACTGGTCTCAAGTTAATGCCCTAAGCTTCCACCTAAAGAAACTGAGAGGGACAAAAGCAATTTAAACCAAAGTAAGCAAAAGAAAAAAAGAAGAAGAAGAATGTGAGCCAAGAAACAATTTAAAAATTAAAAAAAAAAAAACTATAATGAAGGATATCAATTAAAATATTTCTGGCAGACCCTAAGATCATCCTCAGTGATTTCCACCTTCTTGTCTTCAACCTTTGCATCATCCCTTCCCCTTGAGTGTGGATGGGACCTGTGCCTTGTCTCTAACCAATTAAATGTGGTAAAAGTGATGGGGCATGACTCCTATAACTAGATTATGTTATATGGCAAAGATGATGGGATGCAACCCCCATCATACTGTTGCATTATGTGAAATTCTGTCACAGCAGACTTGAGCCAGAGACTCTTGTCTTAGGCTTGATGGAATAAGTGGCTATGTTGGAGAAACCTATGTGGCAAGAACACAAAGACAGCCTCTAGGAATTTCTGATAGCCTTCAGTCAAAAGCCAGGTCCCTCAGTCAAACAGCTTCAAGGAAATGAATTCTACCAACAACCTAAATAAGCTTGGAATCAGATTCTTCCCAGTTGAGCCTCCATCTGAAAACATAGCCCAACAGCTCCTGGACTGCAGCCTTATGATATATTATGCAGGTTGAGTCAGTAGGACTTGTAGACAGATTGGATGAGGATGCAATAGAAAGCAGGGTCTGAGAGAGGGGAGAATCAAGAAAGACCTAGATTGATGACACTGAGAGTGAGGTGATTTACTAAACTAGAAAACACCATGGATTAACAGATGGGATGATGAGCGTGGGAATCAAGAATTCTGTATTGACTGTACTAAGTTTGAGATGCCTGCAAAGGGAAATATTTATATTTTAAAACTTGTAAAAAAACAAACGAATGAACAAAAAACCCTGTTAAACAAATGAGATATTTTATTTTCTTCCTTTTTTTCCCTGAAGCTTTCCACTTAAACCAATACTAGATCATACTAACAATTTCTGGTGAAAACTCTATTACATTTTATTAAAAAGGATTTCATCTCTGTGGCAATACCAAAGATAACTAGCTGAGGGAAAATGTGGGGCAGTGAAGAATGTACTGCATTTGATCCTTCTACTTCAATTTCCTAAATAACACATGAATTTATGAGACAAAATCCATACCTAAAAATCAATTCCACTAACTCTTCTATTGACCCTTTAAGCTCTCTAGATCCCTATTCAAATCCATAAGTCAGAGAGTTTTAAAATCTTACACTGAGGCTAAGAAAAATGTCTGTTTTCTAGGTTTTGTTAAGTTAGTCAGGTGAAGTTAAAGTCTGCTAATTAGTCATCTCAAAGCCGTGTCTTTCTCATTTGCAAATGATACTCAACTAAGAGGAGGAATTCTCCTCCTGTGAATTCTCAGAAATTATTTAGAAACTACTTAAAATCTAATTTTTTATACCCAGGGAGCCTAGTAAGAAGGAGTCAGGCTCATTACTGCTTATCAAAAATTACTCTTCATCTCAAGTCCTTTTTCACCCCGAAAGGCCAATTTTGATAAGAAGTGAAGATTTGAGTCAACGAGAGGGGAAAATCATTGCAAGCAGTGATCAATGAAACCCGGTCAGCCAGGCTTATTTAGAGTTGCCAAGAAATGTTCTTGCCAATAATTGAAACTTACAAAGTAGTAAGTACCCTACTCTAAATGTGCTTTGAAACCACTGAAGGAAAATCATGTATCTGCTGTGATTAAAACTACAGCATGATTTTCTTATGTTTTAGGACAGAGTATAAGAAGGAGCAAAGACACTGAAAATAGGTGATTTGTTGGTGTTATGTGATTCTGGGCTTTTCCCCTTCATTCCCTAACCTTTTTTTTTTTTTTTTTTTTTTGTAGATAATAACATGAGGAGAAAGTGGGGAGCATTGACACATATTGCAAAAATCCCATGATTTTTATTTAAACCAAAATAGGATCACCAAACTGCATAAGCAACAAATCTCAATTTGGGTAAATGTTATATTTTTAGTAAATGTTGCAAATAGCTGTCAAAAATGTTTGGTACCAATAATTATTTTAACATAGCAAAGGAGATACAAAGATCTAGAAATTGATCCACCCAAATTTGCCTCGATCTTATGAAATTACTATTGATATACATTTCTTAAATTGTATCCTCACCCAAAGACATTTTTTTCATTGCTTTCAGAGAGAGAGGAAGGGAGATAAGGAAAGATCGATGCATGAGAGAAGCATCATTGGTTGCCTCCCACGTGAGCATGCGCACTGGGCATTGCACCCTCCCAGCAGGAAGTCAAACCCGCAGCCCAGGCATGTGCCCTGATCAAGAATCAAACCTGCAACCTTTTGACCACGAGACTATGCTCCAACCAACTGCACCACACTGACCAAGGCATGAAATTACTATTAATATTTGCCCTAAGTAGGCATATTGAGTCCTTTCCATGGCCCACAGGGCTCCATATAGTCTAAGTCCTACCAACGTCCTCTTCCTGCTTTTTTCCAACCACTCCTTCTCTTTCACTTCTTCAGTCCTACTGGCATTCTTGTTTATTCTTGAATAAACTTATTTCCATTCTCAGGCCTTTGTACTTGCTCCACTCTCTGCCTGGACCATTCTCCCCTGGTCTTCAATTCATCAGCGCCTTCATTCAGTTCTTAGTTTGAACGTGATCATCTCAGAGAGGCCTTTGGTGACCGACCATGCCATCTAACACTACTGCATCCCATTTCCACCGCTCACGACAGTCCCTCTCCATCTCAGCGCACCATCATTGTTTCAACCTAGCAGATCTCTCACAATCTGAATTACCTTTATTAGTTGGACTACTTGTTAATTAGTGTCTGTCTCCACCAACACACATCCGCACACATACAGAAATGTAAACTCTATGAACACACAGAACTTGTACCTTCTTCCCACACCTTACCATTATATCTGCAGTGCCTAAAATATCACTTGGCATAAAGCAGGCATCTATAATATTTGTTGGACATGTGGTTAAATTAAATATGGTAGAAGAGGAATCTGAGATTTTTCTGTCAAATTTGATAATCATTTGGCAGTATTAAGGATGGCATAATTAGTAATAATAATATTATTATTGTTGTATTATAACTCCTTTAAGTAAATTCTTATTAAAGTGAGGTATACAGAATGTTAGAAAGAGGCTTCTTCTTGGGAATTTAATTGCTTTCTGTCCTTGGATGAGTCATTCTATTTGGGATGGAAAATCTGGTCCTCGAATGTTAATTTAAGGATGAGCTAAGGTCATTCTTAGTCACACAAAACTAACCCCAAAGGGATAAAACTCTTAAGATTAGAACTTCCACAGGCAGAACACATTTGTAAAATATGAGAAGAATGTATGTGTTTCTGTTTGCAAACTCACATTTATATTGTGTTGGAAGAAAAGGTCTATAGATGTGCATTGATTCAAGTCAATATGTACCAGATTTGGTCCTGCCACATGAGCAAGACAGTCTTTGTACAGTACCAGAGTATATGGAAAGATGCCATTTGGTGATTCTAGATATTGATTGTTTTTGTTTGTTTTTGGCCATTTATATCCATCAAATATGATTCATTTAAAATCTTGGTACTGCCATAGAGTTTTTCGAGAACACTTCTATATATTTTCTCTCCGTTTCTCTGAATTCTATGGCAATTATTAGTACTTAAATGCATTTTGTGACATTTTTGTGGTCTTACATTCTGACTGGGTTTTTTTTGGGGGGGGGATATTTAAAATTTCAGATGTTGTGTCTCATCTCCTTAACTAGATTTTTAAGGCAGAAATAATACTTT
This sequence comes from Furipterus horrens, assembly GCF_987537825.1. Classification (NCBI taxonomy): domain Eukaryota; kingdom Metazoa; phylum Chordata; class Mammalia; order Chiroptera; family Furipteridae; genus Furipterus; species Furipterus horrens. The sequence continues at coordinate 152,962,135 of NW_028327173.1, forward strand.
AAACCTTTTTTACTCCTCACTGTCCCCGGCACTGTGCCTTACATAGCAGGACAATACAGGTGTTGCTTGACCAGTGATTCTAGAGGGCAAACGCTGCACCACCACCACCACCCTTGCCTCATGTCAATCCCTTTTACAGGTGGGAAATATATAGGTGTTTGTGTAAAAACTGAACTTCATCCAACAGTGGCTATAAGTATTGATCTGGAGTTACACTCCTGCTACCCTAGATACAAATATATGTCTCGCATCTCTGCCATCAAAGATTAAATCCTTGACTGTAATGAACTAGAATTAAGATTACCAAACTCTTTGGGCCCTCAGATGAAATGAAAACCACATTAGTTGTGGTGGTCTGTTGTTATTTTTTTTTTTCTTTTCTCTGTAAGCCATAACAAATTGTTATTACTCTGTTTACAATAAATAGATAAAAAGGACTTCTTCTTCTCAATATTAAGATTAGACAAGAATGCAGGTAATTTTACCTCTTGTAAAGATTACTTAATTCACCTTCAGTGTAGAAGGGGAAGGGTAAAACTAAAGGTAAAACCTGTTCTTCAAGCTCGGTCCTATATGTTGCTGGTCTGCTTTGTAATTCATGAAATTCCTTAACATAACAGATGACATTGAAAGAGGCATGTGGACAGAAAGGAAATGTTTGACCACAAAGAGATGTAACTGGAAGACCAATTCAATAATAAATTTGGATGTGGAAAGGCTTTTTTCAAGAAAAGAATCTTCAGTAAGTAAATAAGAATACCTCAGATTTCAGAAGGGATAGTAACAGTCCCCCATAGCAATAACAGAAACAACCAGGATCTAAATCCATTAATTTTTTATTTTAGTACAAAATTTTCAATTTGCAAACTGGGTTACACAGTGTACTTTGCATGGGGCTTTGGTTTTCTCCTCGAAATATTGCTCAAGCTGTCCTTCAGAGGTCCCACAATGTTCTACCTGGTGCTTCACAATTATCCAATTACATGCATCCTATCCCTCACAATTTAAAATCTCCTCTTTTGTTAACTCTCTCCTCATGATCTCTACCCATAACAAGTTGTCTTGATTCAATTCTTATGGCCCTTACTGCATATATACCTCATTTAAATCTTGACAAAGCCAGTGGTTTTTAGTATATTTCCAAATAGAAGGTGGTGCTAACCAAAGCAAATGGTATCTTTCTAAGTCCAAGAGCTGTATGGCCAACAGCATGTATTGATGCACACCAGACCCATTCCAGAGGGCCCAAAGAGACAGATTTTAAAGTCGAACAAACTTAGGTCTGAAACATGTCTTCTTCTCCTCCTAGTTAATTGTGTGACTGTATTAGTTCCCTATAACTGCTGAAACAAATTATCACAGACTGGTGGCTTGAAACAGAAACATGTGCTCTCACCATTCTGGAAGGCGGCAGTCTGAAATCAGTCAGCAAAGCCTCATTCCTCTGAAACTTCCAGGACAATCTGTCTTGCCTCTTCCAGATTCTGTTGCTCCAGGCTTGTGGCCACATCAGTCCAATCTTTACCTCTGTGGTCACATTGCCTCTGCCTCTTCTGTGCATCTTTTCCTCTTTGTATCTGCCCCAAACTCCTTTGCCTTCTCTTACCAGGATCCATGTGAGTACATGTGAGGCCCACCTGAATAATTCAGGATAAACTCCACCTCTCAGGATCCTTAACTTAATCACACCTTTTGCCCTATATGGTAGTATTCACAAGTTTCAGGAGTTAGGACATGAACATACATTTTAGGGACCACCATTCACCTATGCAGTGACCCTAACAAGAGATTTCAAATTTTTGAGCTGCAGCTCCTCACCAGTAAGATGAGGACAATGACTTTTCATTGTCATGGCTGTTAAATATGTGTATATTTAACACGTGAAACAGGTTTTGCAGGGTCACATAAATGGTGAAAAGTATTACTTTAAATGGACCACTGATTTCATAATAAATTCAGCCCCTGTAGCATCCTGACCCTAAAGGTGTCTCAGGTGTACTCATTAAGACAGGCAATCAAATATATGACATCAGCCACTTTCCCCAACCCATTCTGCTTTATATGCCTTTGGTGATACCCGTTTCTCGGCTTCTTACCAAGTCACTGCTACCAGTCTCCACATCCATGGAAAGGGTGAAGGTTCCTGATACCCTAAGATCTGCCAGCAGTATATTCTGCAGCAAGGTCTGATCTTCACTGTTCTGAGCTTATTGGTTTGAGGAGCCACTGGAGTGCTGCCATGGCAGGCTGGGTGCTGCTGCCACTGTGGCGCTTGAAGGCGCCAATGTTGTATTGTGTTCTTTGTAGTCTTCCACATGCACAAACTACCCTGTTCCTTGCCAAAATAGGGCTACTCTCTTCTCTCTTTCCCTCCTATTTAAGTACCTCTTTAACTGATGAGTACCATATATTTGAGTCCATGCACAATTTGGTCAGAACACAAATCAAGGTTACAGTTCCATACAATGCCCTACCCCACTAATACAGAAGGTACTATCATGGACCATGTGGGTTTGTCAGAAGTAGTACTCTCTCATGAGGTTCTTTAGTTCCTTGGGCAAATAAGTAAATCCACAGTTTTGCAAAACATATGAATTCCAGTCATTTCTAGAACTGAGACTCAAGCTAGAATTCTCCATTCCTCTCTTTCTCCTACACTTTCTCTCCCTCCCTGTCCTCCCACCCCCACAACTCACAATGCATTGTAAATGCACCTTGCATAGCACCTAGAATATGGTAGGTGCTCAATAAATACAAAATCTTCCTTTGTCTGTACTCACAGTGCTTTACATACATTAAGTAGTCAGTAAGTATGCTTTGACCAGTAAATACATGGATCTTCATTATGCCATAAAAATGGAAACATCCCTCATAAAATGCAGTCACTTAAACTTGGTTTCTGATTTCAACCTTGACCACTGTTAATTATCTTGCTATTAATAATAAGTGCCTAAACATAGACCTTTGTACATTCATATGTGTGTAAATAATTGCCTACATGCCATTTAAAATCCTTATTTCCTAGAGTTGCTTTGCAACATTGCCTATTGTGCTACAAACTCTTTTATATCCCTTGAAGGGAAAAAGTCCCTGACTTTATGTTGTAAAGCCAGGGAAGGATCTTGCCAATTCAATAATATTTACCTACTGGTTTTCCTCAGGGAAAAACATGGTTTCTTTAAAATACCTTTTTGAAATACTTTTAGATGCCAAAATATTTATATTTGCACAGAGAAAAAAATAAAGAGAAGTGTGATACTTGTTTTACAAATGAAAACCTAAACACCTAGAAAATCATAACTTGCTCATATCAACATAAAGTTATTGTGCCCTCTGATTCAAAGTTGGGATGGTTTCAGAAGCTGTGTGCCAAGTTTCAAGCATTTATTGTAATTTATGTTTTCGTGGACCAATAATCATATCTTACCCCTGAAATCAGTCTGGATTGACACACTCTCGGTCTGGCTGGGGCCAAGGGAAGTACAGCCATTATGATGTGAACATACTGGTATTTATGCCATGCTTGCTAGCAAAGCAACCTGGAAAAGGTGGATTGACATAAAGCCTTACACCCAGTGTGTTCTCATCAGACATTTGAAGGCTAAAAATACTAGAAGGCTGGGAAGTTGGTGGGAAAAAAACAACTTGAAAATGTTAGGTAACTGGTAGATTGAGAAGTAGAGGAAGAAATGGATGAATAAGAAAGCTATTTAATTAAGGAAAAACATGTAAGAGATGATCTAGATAAATGGGAATTGGAGGGGAATGGTTTTTCTACCTCCATCACATCCCTTTTACACAGTATGGCATTTTGCTTGGCGCCTTGTTTCTTTTCTGTCCCTGACAGGATGCTACAAGAAAAACTGATATGATTCTTTAGCATTATGGGTTTCTGTACGGCCGTAACCAGCAGCATTGGTGCCACATGGTAGGTGTGCCTGGGAGAGCAGCAAAGGGGAAGAAGACAAGTCTGAATCCCTTCCCTACCAGCTATGTGATCTGAAAAAAGGTCGTTTGCTTCCGTGGGCCATAATAATATTGACAGGGTTGTTATGAGGTTCAGATGAGACAGGTAAACAGTGCTTGGCTGCTGCATGTGTTATGTAAATGACAGGCTTGTGTCACTGTTTGTCACTTGCTGTGCTGAACCAGGTGCTTTTTTGTTGGAATGGAGTATATTCAAGGAACTCGGTAACTTCAACCTCCTTTCTAATTTAAATTACGTGTTGTATTATATATGTATATGTATATACCTGTACCTATCTATGTGTGTATATGAATGTATATACACAAGGGTGAGCAAAAGTTGATTTACAGAGTTTATTCTTGTATTATCATTTATTATTGTATTATTGCCATACAAATAACTGTAAACCTACTTTTGCCGACCCCGTGTATTTATATATATATATATATACATATATATATATATATACGTATATATATATATATATTTTTTCACATCTACATTTCTTAATTATCGAAAAATTGGGTGGCATTGACAACAATTTCCATTATTGGAGTTTTCTCATGAGAGCAGATTTGGCTTGAGTTATCAGCTTTAGTAGAAATGGAGATTGCTTAAATCATTGTGATTGAATAGGGCATAAAATGGTCTGGAGACAGTGGCTTAAACCCTGGGTACTACTTCAGCCAGGAAATTGGCAGCGAGAAGCAAAAATCATCAGATTCCTGGCCTTAGTTTAAGTGAATGAACTCTGGTTTTTGAGAAGGGAGACAAGTCAGAAAGAGCCACTTGTCAGCCAAGATGATAACCCTGGAAGAGGTGACACTGTATGTGAAGTGAGCTGGTTTATGGGCAGCAAGTTCAGAGCAAAGACAGAGCTTATCAGCAGTAGCTGGTCCAAAACTTTCCATAAGATCACTTAGTGATCACAATCCCTTATTTTATATTATTCAAAGTTGATAGACTGCAGGCATGAAAGCAACACTTTTCCTTGGTTTTCTTCTAAAGCAATGATTTCAGGAAAGCACAGAACGATTTCCAATATCCAATACCCAAGATTTGAATGGAACACATGAAATTATCCCACAGCTGGTAGACACTCAGTCCAGAGGTAGGAGTCCTGCCTCTGGGCTGGGTCCACTTATCTTCACTAACACACTGGGAATTCATTCAGAATGATTCCCAGGAAAGACCCCCTTCTACTCCACCCCTTCCAGGATCCCTAAGAATTTTCTCAGTGGACAAATTTCCCTAGATTTCCCTTTCCGTTAACCCTTAAAGTCTTGCGATCTCTGGGTACAGAAAACCCATCACTGGCCAATTACTTGTCAGCATAATTTCTTACTTATTTTAAGTAAATAGCCCATCTTTTCTGAACTCAGTGGTATGCCAAGTTGAGGGCAGTGGAAACTATCTACCTGGCAGTGAGTATTATATCATTGACATAGTTGAGAGTTGTCAGTGTGCGGTGATGATAAAAAACAGATCGACTTTTAATCAGATGTATTATTTTTGCTTTTAAATTCTCCACAGCAGAGAATCCTCTTATTGTCTGAACCTCAGGCAAATCCCACCCCCTCCCCCCTTGGAATGCCATTGTCTAAACCCAGAGACTTTTGGAACTACTGCTCTAGGGTTTTTATTGTTTTTTTTTTTTCTTAAGGGGTAAAGGATGTAGGAACATCAAAATGATCTTTAGTGTTTTGCTTTTATTCTTTTTGAGGAATTTTCTTAAGTCAAGACATTTAAACCTGTTTAGTTATACATTCACAAGAATTTAACTGTACTGTTAGACCAAGTACTATGATGGATATCACAGATGTTAACATAAAAATATTTGACTGTCTTGATGAAGTTCCCAAACTCCCTGTATGCTTAGCTTACCTCTCTTATTTATATAATAGAACTACACAAATATAATCACTTAGTTATTACCTTCATGATTTTTCCTATATTGGTATGTCAAAAGTACTACAATGTACTTAAGATTTTCTTTAATTTGACACATTCTTCAATTTAAAACTATTTTAAAGGGGAACAGTTTGTTTCTAAGCAGGTAAGTGGACATTTCTAGGCCTTGTGATAAATTTAAAATATGTAAATATAAATACAATGGAAACAAACATGATTAATAAATTAAAGCTGAATGTCATGGTCTGCCAAGACCTCAGTTAATTAAAAGAGATTTTAGCAAAGATTAGAGACACACTTTAACCAATATAACACTTTTTCTTTAAATTCATCAGAGTTATTGAGAAGGAAATAACATCATTATGTGCCTTGTTTCACCTAACACGGTCTTGTTACCTACAATAACCACATTGCATGCTTTCTAAAGCCCTATATGAGAATGTTGCTTCACCTATTGATTCTTTTTGGAAAAATCACTTTTATCAAAGGCCTGGAATGCTTAGGTAAATAGATTGTGAGTCTAATCACAATTTATTTTTCCTTTCTTTAGTAGTTTGTTGGCAGTGCTTTTTCATGTGTAGCTATCCTAACTTTTTTTTGTTTCATTTTCTTTTCTGTTTACTGAAGAATGCAGAGTCCTGGATTTCTTGGCCACAGATTGACAGCCCAGATTCCTAAAGAAGACCAAGACTCCTAACAGTAAGGCACAGGTCTTTTGCAAAAGTGTCTCTTCCGCATGGAATGATACTACTATTTGATTGAAGTTTGAACTTGCAGAAGAGAAGACAAGAGACACCATGTTTTATCATTGGAAAGCAAGGTCACTTGACTGATGGGGAGCCACTTAGGGCTCCTTGGCATTGCATCGTCCATTCTTAAAGGGGCCAAAGTGCCAATGGAATAGACATTAAGGTGGTTTTTAACATCCTGTGTGTTTTGCATATCCCTTATTTTACAAACAAATCAGAAAATGTTAAAGATGGATGGCATTTTAAAAAACTGCCATGTTTCAGCCCAGGAGGTGACATATTTTTCCCAAGGCCACTTGGTTAACTAGTGACAGTGCTAGGACTAGAAGTTCATTAATCCTAATTATCAATAGCCTATACTTTCTGAAACATAAGAACAGGGAAAATTTGTTGTTTCCTTCTAAACAGAAAAGATATTAAAACAGCCTGAAATTTAGTCATTCTAATTTCCCTTAATTAACGTTTTGGCCTACTAGACACAATTTGGGCCACAAGGGAGTTTATCAACTTATATCTGGTTGCCTAGTAAGTTAACTTGGTAATCAATCAACATACCACAAAATCCCTCAGAAATTTTATCCTTAGACAATACCCCAGCAGTTATATATTTCTTTCTTAGCTCTAATTTTCCCCTAAGTATGAAGTCTGAAATAGGAGGACAAATGGTGTAGTGTTTTATGTTCCACCTTTTCTTATCTTCAAGGAAAACCTTTTATGAAAACTTAATATATGAAACAGGTGAAAGAAAGTATAAAGGGGGGACAAATGGTAATGGAAAAAAATACAATAAAAAATAATTTAAAAAAACAAGTAACGTAAACTTGAATGAGTTAATAAGGATGTTAGAATCTCACCTGCTCCCAGCCATGCTATCCCTGCCCATCCACAATGGCCCCAGGAATGTACTGGAAGAATGTGAATGCCTTGAAATGGTAGAACAAAAAGAGCTTTGAGGCCAAGGATGCCTGGAGTCAAATCTTGCCTCTATCTTTTATAGACTGTGTGTCACTGATTTTGTTAATTAATTTCTCCTGAGCTTCAGCTTCCTCACCTAAAAAATATAAATAACATCAATATAATAAAATTGTGCTGATGATTAAATGAACACATATATGCAAAGGAGTGCTGGGTGAACACTGGATCTTAAATGTTTTATTTTTGAAAAATGTTAGTTTGATGATTGAAACTGGATTCTGCAGTCTAAGTTGGAAGGTTGATTCGCTTTTAGGGTTAAATGTGCTTTTTTTCTGTCAAGAATTACTTGCCCCATTGCTGTCAGTTGTGTAGACATAGGGTAAATAGAAATCCACTTTTCCAGAGGAAGAGCTTAAGAGTACATTTCTGCCTTGTCTAGGAGCTAGCATTGGAAATTGTAAGTAAATGAAGTTAGACAATAAATACTATGCCCACAAGTGTCATGGGAACTTCCTAGGAAAAAAGGGAATTCAGACAGTACCTGAAAGGAATTCAGCCTGAAGGGGAGAAAATACTGATACTGTTGGTGGCCTTGGGAACAGGGACAAGTGTGCATAGAAGAGCCAGACAGCCCTCCATGGGAAGGTATGGTGGCCCCACACTGGGCACATGGCTCTGCAGTCCCTGTCATGCACTGGGCCTTCCCCCTCATAGGCTGCAGAAGCAGCATCCGTGTCAGTACCAAACTGGCCCTGGAGAAAATTTGTGACTTGGGAAGCGAAGTGGACCCTTGACAAGTCCAGGACAAACAGAGAGTCAGCATGACTTGAGAGAAGCCTGTGGCTTGATCTGGAGGCCAAGAGACACTAAGGCCAATCTTGGAACAGACCTACATTGCAGGTTGAACTCAGTAATCATGCTTGAGTCCCATGATGTGCATGAATACAATCTGAAAGAATGAGTGTCTCTAGCTGCTTTCTCCCCAGCTCCCCAGAAAGTTATATGTGAAAGAGATCTGGTACCAGTATTTACACCTTTATAAAGTATTGACTTATTAACTTAAATTTTTCATGCATTAGAGAATTAGGGTTAACACTTAAAATGAAAGCTTCTCATAAAATAAAACTAATGAAATGTGGCTCTGAAAGGATTTCAGAAACAGGTCTTCCAGCCTGCCTAGGTTCTCTTGGCAGGAAAAGGTTTTTTCTGATTATTAGCAAACTGTGGAGAACCATGACTACACTGCTAGAAACTCACCACTTTCTTTTCTTCGACCCATAAATTCTTTCTCTCCCCCTTGGTCTCCTAAGACTTCTATTAGTGACCATTTTGTGACGGTAGCTTTGTAATCTCCCAATTCTGGCTCTCAACTGGGGAAAAAAGGCTTACTGGTGAGCTCACAGGGGTCTGGAAAGGCCGCTCCTTTCCCAGCTGGCCAGGAGAGCCGGAAGCCTGAGAAGGCTGTCCACAGGCTGTCTGGCAAGGGTAAAGGAAGAGAAGGAGGAGGAGGAGGCTTAATTCCTAGCTGGCTGGCCTCGGAAAGTGGCCTCCTTTCCCTTTGGCTCATAAAGCAGAATAGAAGGCCAAGAATCCTGGCTTCATTCCTGTCAGCTTGTCCCCTTGTTTGTAGACTTGTGGAGTGAACTTGTGGAGTCCGGAAGAAGCCTGAGGGCTGCTTGAGAAAGGCTTATAACTGAGCCTTGAGGACAACAGACCCTCCCTGTCGCCAGTGGGGTCAGAATCTCTTAGCCAGAAGCTTCTCTCCTTTGAGGTTAGAGAAATGGATTGAGGAGTAAATGGCCTAATTAGTTGTGGAATGTTTGCTCAATACATTGTTTATTTATTTTTTTCTTTTTCTATTTTCCCATGAAATTTATCATAAACATAAACTACAAATGGTTTTATATCTAAGCATCCCAAACCTTTTTGCACGCATCAAGGAGTACATGGCATTAAGTCTTAAATTTATAAGCATATTCTTTTTGCAGCAAATGTTGCATGACTCCAAAGTCATACTAAAATATGATCCTTCTCAAAGAGACTTGTTTGACCTCAATTAAATGCTTATTTATGCAACATCGCTCTAATAGCTGCTGGCTTTATTAAAACCATTAACTATCTATGCAACATGCTACATATAAGAAGGCACTAAGTCTTCATTTTTGTCTCCTATGTGCTTAATGGAGTATTTCCTTACACTTTTATTGAAATATAATTGATAGATAAAAACTGCATATTTGATGAGTTTGGACATATGCCTATACTTGTAATACCATCACCACCACCAAGGCAATTAACATATCTATCACCTCCCAAAGTTTCCTTGTGTTCCTTTGTTTAGTTTTTGCTTTTGTTTGTGGTAATAACACCTACCATGAGATTTACCCTCTTAAATTTTTAAGTGCACAATATTGTATTGTTAACAATAGGTATTATGTTATATAGCAGATCTCTAGAACTTATTCATCTTGTGTAACTGTAACCTTATACTGTATCCAGGAACAACCCTCTGTTTCTCCCTCTTCCAATCCCCTGGCAATCACCATTCTGTTTTCTTCTTCTGTAAGTTTGACTAGTTCAGATACCTCATATGTGGAATTATACAGTATTTTCCTTCTCTGATTGGCTTCTTTCACCTAGAATAATGTCTTCCAGTTTCATTCATGTTTTTGCAAATAAGATTTTCTTTTTTTTAGGGATGAATGGTATCCCCTTAATGTATATATTATATTTGCTTTTTACATTCACCCATCAATGGACATTTAGGCTGTTTACATATCTTGACTATTATAAATCATGCTTCAATGAATATAGGTGAGAAGATACCTTTTTGTGATCCTTATTTCAATTATTTTGGATGTATACCCAGACATGAGATTGTTGGATTACTATACGTATAGGAGTTTTATTTATTTTCTTTTTGAGGGAACCGCATACTCTTCTTCATAGCAGCTATACCATTCCAACCAACAGCATATAGGATTCAATGTCTCTAAAACCTTACCAATATTTATCCTTTTTTTAGAAGAATCATTCTAGGTGTATGATGATATCTCATCATAGTTTTGATTTGCATTTGCCTGATTATCAGTAATGTTGAGCACTTCTCATGTATCTGTTGGTTATTTATATGTCTTTTTTTGGAGAAATATCTATTTAAGTCCTTTGTTCATTTTTTAATTGGGCTATTTGGGTTATTTTGCTATTGTGTTCAGGAGTTCTTTTTGAGTTTTAAAAATTAATTTTTTGTCAGATGTATGGCTTCCAGTTCTTTTATTTTATTTCATAGGTTGTATTTTCATGCTGTTGATTATTATTTTTGTCGTATAGAAGCTCATTAGTTTTAGATATTCCAACTTATCTATTTTTTCTTTTGTTTCTTGTACTTTTGGTGTCATACCAAAATATAATTGCCAAGACCAATGTCATGAAATTTTTCTCCCATGTTTTTTTGTGGGAGTTTTATAATTTCAGATAGGTCATACATTTAAATCTTTAATCCATTTTAAGTTGACTTTTATCTATGGTGTTAAGATAAGGGTCTGATTTTATCCTTCTGTGTGTGGATATTTAGTTTTCCCAACACAATTTTTGTATTTTTGGCAACCTTGTTGACAATCAGTTAACTATGTACGTGTGGGTTTATTTCTGGGCTCTCTACTTTGTTCCATTGGTCTTTGCATCTATCTTTATGCCACTACCACACTTTTGATTACTGTCACTTTGTAATATATTTTAAAATCAGGACATGTGATACCTCTAGCTTTGTTTTGTTTTGTTTTTAAGATTGCTTTGGTTATTTTGAATTTTAGGATTGTTTTTCTATGTCTGTAAAAAAATTCCATTAGTAATTTAATGTGAATAGCTTTTAATCTGTATATTTCTTTGGGAAGTATGGACATATTAATATTTAGTAGCATGTTAAGGCAAAGATGGTAATGCTCAGCAAATATTCCTTTTGTTCCCCTATATTCATTGGCCTCTTTGTGATTAAGCAGGGCACTGTGACCAATTTTAGATAATGACATGTGAGTTGTAGTGATGAGTGTGCCACTTTTTGACTAAAGGAATCAAAGCCCATATGTAGTTTTTTATGATTTTATGGTATGAGTTCATGGCATCATTTTATAACAATCAAGTAGGCATAGCTACAAGTTGACGGAATCTCCACCAACTTGCATTCCTGAGTGACTCTGTGGAGCAGGGTTCCCACAACAGACATAAAGTATGAGTAAGAAATAGCTTTGTCATTTAACTCACTGAGATTTTTGGATCAGTTTGTGACTTGTGTAATGGAGGTTATCCTAATACAAGTGCCATGCAAGTAGTGAGCACTTTCCTCAAGTGGCTTACAATGATGCTGCCAAATGGAGGGGAAGGGGCTATAGTGGGAGGTGGTGCAGAATGTGGCTAGAACGAAGAGAATTGTTGGGGTGATACTTATCCTAGATCATAAAGAAGAGACGTGGGCATGTTTCAAGCAGAAGAGACAGGTAGAGCTTTCAAAGCAAAGTCATGATGATAGGAAAGGGTTCTTCTGTATTTGAGATATTGATGCTTCATTCACTCATTCATTCATTTGTTCAACTCTACTCTTGACACTGTTGATTAGTTGAACATAGATATCATGGGAGGATTAGTAGAGAAATGAACTGCAAAAGTTACATAGGATCAAGTTGGGAGGTGTTTGTTTATCTTGTTTCATTTAAGAACCTTAAATGACCTTTACAATCTTAAAATGTAAGATTTAATGTAATGAAAGGAGATGGATTTTTTTGTACTCATTTTATGTATGTAGAAGATCTGAGAATTTGATATATATTATTTTTAGGCTCAATGAAACACAAATCAATGATAGAGATTAGAAACAGCTTAGAATTGTGTACTATTTCTTCCACCTATCCATTGCCCAATCTATAGTCTCTCCCATGTTCCTATCTCCTTCAGAAAAATTAAAACAAAACAAAAAACCCTGACGTCATTTTAGAAACAAACACTGAGAATAGGGGGTGGGGATGTATGGATATAGACTAGAGCTATCATGCCACAAGCATGCTCTCTGATTTAATTCAGTCAGTAGTTTTATACCTGACCATAGATTCATCCCATGTACCTCAGCCTCAGAGGACTCCTGCTCCTTCTCAGATGTTTCTCCTAACTCTGATCCATTCACTTTCTTAGCACAACCTTACTTCCCTCCTTTAGCAAAAGGCCTTGGGCAAATTATATCTTTACATACAAATTTATCTTTTATCCAAAAATATGTTGGCATTTGAAGAAGGAAGAGACAGTAATAATTAGTAATTGTATTTTTTAAAAGTCATACTATATGATTAAATTTCATAGTGTGGGAACAATGTGGATAAATCAGAAAACTATATTTATAATGTAGTATTTTATTTTTCTTAGAATATTAATTCATTTAACCAAAAGTTAGTGATTATATTAACAAACTAGATATTTCCAAAATTTTAGGAATATTTCCAAAATTTTAGGAAAATACATCTTTTCCTTGGAATTAATTACAGGATTTGGTTTTTATTCCTCCAAAAGAGTTCTGTTTTCAAACACCACATAAACTCATAGAAGTGGCATGTATGAGTAAATTATGTTATCAGTCCCATCCTAATAATCTGGGTAGAGTATGCAATGAGGAACACCTGGGTGTGAATGTCACCACCTTCTTGGGCTTACCTAGATAGGGTAACACATTTAAATTGCCTTCCCATAGCTCCTGAGATCCCATAGGCTCAACCCTAGCCAGCTTTCTCTCAAGTTTTGTTGTTAGTCTACAGCAAGGAGAGATCATGATGACCTTGCATAACTTATTTCACCATAAGAAAACACTCAAATCACACATTGCAGTAATTAGGGATTAACATCATCACTTTGTATGTGGAGAAGAATGTATTGCTATCATTACAAATAAATTTAGCCCACTTAATGTTTTAATGAGCAAGAAATTTTTTTCTGGGAATATTTAAACAGTCAAAGAATCCAACATTATTTACCAATAATATTTTTCAAAAACATTTTTTGGTGCAGTGATGAAGTGGGGTGTATCTAACTAATCATTCTTTGCACAATTCATTTTCCCAAGCTTGCAGTTGACTGCATTGGTAAAGCTGACCAAAAGGCATTACTAGATAACCTATTTTGTACCAGATATTGTGATATAATCTTGTAAACTGTGATGGAGGGAATATTGGCTCAGTCTCCTCGTAGTTCAGTTCTTTCTGTGTAACTACCCAATCAGGTGCTCATAAAAACAGAAATTATGACCTTTATTTTCTGTGGCTTGAAGTTAGAGCAAAAGTGTTCCATCAATAAAATTTTCAATGGTTTTTTGATCTTCATAATATCACTCAGCAATTCTCTCCTTGAGTTGAGATAATAGCAGCTATTAGGTAGCTTTTATTTCTCAACCCCTTTTAACTTTGCTGTCTTATAAATGAGCATGCTGCATATACATGTAACCACTGTAGAGAGATTGCTGGTCTGTGTCAGAAACAAGAAAAAACAATTAGTTCATTCATGAATTATCTTTATTTTTCACTTTAGCCCCAAAGGTTAAATGTGAATGTACTTAGTTGCCTCAGATTCTATTCTGACCACATGTGAAAGCTTTGACAGAGTTCCACAGAGTAAGAAAAGTAAGATTTGTGAAAATCAAGCATACTTGCACTTATTAATGGTCGCTAATGGCATGTAATTACAGGAAGGCAAACAGACAATTAACTTGTTGGAAGTGTCAAGGAAGGGCAGTAACAGAGTTTAAAGTTCTTGTATGTTTGGTTCATCTTTAAGTTGTATAACTATCATGAAGAAAGAATGATGCTAACTAGAAGGATCAGGCTAATATTAGACCTTTGTGAACCAACCATGTAGTCTGTAAGGGAAAGGCAAAGGGCCAAGGGCAACATACTAGGATGGTGTGGGATAGAAAGAAGGGAGCTAGAATTGTAAACAAGCTTCATGAAAGATGGTGGCTTAATCAGAGTTTTGACAAGGCTTAGCTATAGCAGATGGCAAACAAAGGATGATGAATATGTAAGTCTTTCTTTTTCATTATTCTTTGTGCTTCAAGTATGAACCGTATTCTTTAGCCCTAATTGGTCTTGGTCAAAAGTCACTTTATGCATATATTAATTTTTGTGTGACTAAATGGGTTAGAAGTTCTTGGGGGACAAAACTTTTATTGCAGTAATCTCCCATGTGTTCTGTCATGCTCCATACAGACTTGAACATCATTTAATGGGTCTCCTGAATTGCCCATCCAGCATCCCACCCCCAACCTGTTTCTGTATGCTAAGTTCAATGAGGGGCAGACATAAATGCTAAGCACTAAGAACCCTATCTCAGTTATTGAGATTGACCTTTTATAAATCCTATACACAGCCACTGACACACAAGAACTCTGCTAATAATACTAATAAACCAATATGCATCAATTATCTTTTATGCACTACACACTTTATTCTTATCTAATTGGAACAACTCTATGTGGTTGCCATACAAGAGGTAGGGGGAATCTGATATCCTGTGTGACTATGTAAAATAAGTTCAAGTTTTAGAGTATAAACTTGGAAACCAATCTTTGGGATTAATAAATTGGATATTTTTTTAGTATCTTTACTTGGTGAACTTGTACTTAAATATGAAGAGACAGGGCAGAAGGGAGCAAAGGGAAAAGAAATTAGGACAACTGTAACAACATAATCAATAAAATATACTTAAAAATACAATAAAAATAAATAAATAAATATGAAGAGACACTTTGAACATCACCTTTTGCAGAAAGTCCTTCTTAAAACTCCAAGTCTGGATTAAGTGCACCTTTGTGTTTTCTCATCGTCTTTTGTTCATACTATTATCTTGAATCTATGTCATCTTAATGAAATTATCTAATTATAGGGCTGTCTTCACTAGAGTCAAAATTCCGCAAGGAGTTATCTAGTATTACAGTTCCTGAGCCTTGATGTATATAGCTACCATACTGTAGGTGCTCAGTGTATTCTGAAGGACTCTAAGAGCTCAAATCCATGAAGTTTTTCAATAAGTCTGGAGACAATACATGAGGGCAGTTTAGACAAGATTAGAGTCCTTTTTGAGTTGAGCAAACCGCAAAACACTTCCACTTTTCAGCTTCTAAATTGGTGATCAACCTGGGCTTTGTCATTTTGAACTCCACAGCCACTCCCATTCACAGCCACAAAGTAGCTTTGTACTTAAGTGCATGAAGAGGATAACTACCTGTGGCAGATTTTAAAGGAGTTTGGATGGATTCTATAAAATAGCAAATGTTTGAAGCAAACTTTTTTTAGACACTGGAGCTCCAGTTATTTGCAGTGGGATATTTCCCATGGTTCTTCTCAAACAGGTCTCGACTCTTTCCAAGAATCTGAGATTGATGGATACAAGCCTGTTGTAATTCATGACCTCTGCAGTTTCCAGACACATGACCCTGCAGTTAGATCACTGCCAACCCTCACCACTTTCAAGTAGCAAACCCGCTGAGCTCCATTACTACAGTGCTCTGAAATGGAGGGTACAGGGTTGTGGCCATCCACGACACCTAGGCCATAGTGCTAGGGAGGAGCACAGGTGCATTCTATGTAGAGTGCAGCACTGTTGGTTTAAGACAGCTCTATGTGTGCAAAATCATGTCAAAAAACAAATAAGGCTGAATACAGGAGTCCTGAAGAAGGGTACAGTGGTGATGTGACCTGTCAGGTTTGGTTAATTATAGAAAGCATTTTAGAAGAAGTCATTTCTCTGAAATGGTAACCTAAGAGTTTTATTATTCAGATACCATGAGACCACCATTACCATTGAATAACCATAACTATCACTCATTGATGTTCAGACTTCTACCTTCATGCCCTTCTTAGTGAGGATTTGTCAAAATCTCTCAGCTCTCACAGAAGAGGAATGGTATCTATGCTGGCTCACTCTGAACTTTCTCCTCTTTTGTCAGACCTGTTTCGTGGAGCCTCGCTGGTTTACTGCAAATGCCCTGCCTTGTTTCTATCATACTGGGATGTGACTTTCTGGTTTCTGGGTCCTTATTAAGAGTTCTTGGGCTTCCTATATGCAAAAGCTTCAAGTTCACTTCACATTGAACCTTTGCAGAGATTTTTGTTTAGTTCACCAAAATGCTGACTGCCTGTTTTACATGCCAGCCTCATAAATGGCTTCGGTCTATTTGCCAAGTCCTGCAACTCTCCTCATGCAGGAGGGTTTTCCTCCCTCTCCATTCTTCTTGGCACAATTGGCACTTTCTCTGGATTTTTTTAGCGTTCTAAGCATACTCTGGCAGCAGGAAGGGTATGTGCCATCTCTTTTTGGCAGTAATAGTAATCTTTTGCCTCACACCAGACTGAAAACTTTCCCCATGGTGAAGTGGCAGTAGCAGGGTAGAAGTACCTCTTGTGGCACATCATTAAATATCCCTGTCCCATCAACAGCCCTTCTGGGGCACTTCCTGTGTAGCACTATTGAAAGTCCTTCCCCATCAGTAATGATATAGAGGTAGGTCTGTGGTATTTTAGGGACACTTCATATGTGAATCGTTACAGTCTTTGCACCAGGAGGAGGAGTGCAGGGATGCTTTCAGTTTTGATTAAATATTTTGTTGCAGTGGCCACACAGCAATTCAGGATCCTTAACACTTTCCTCATTTCCAAGATTGTTGGAGTTCCTCACAGCACATAGAATGCTATTACTCATTCGTTGATGTTGCCAATATTTTATTTCCTTGTCAGAGTCACTCTAGCCATGTACCCAGTGTGACAATGATCCAATCCAATCAGGTTTAAGGCCCCTCTGAATTTATGATAGCATTCAAAAGGAAGCAAACCCTTATTTTATATATATATATCTCCTGAGTCTTTTTGACTCTGTTCTTAATTCTTTAACCATAAATAATAATAATAATAAAAATAATACAGTCCAAACCCTATCATTGTCAAGAGTAGTTGATTCAAAAAGCAGTTTCAAATTGTACAGTGTGGGGTGGCAGAAGAGAATGCCATGTGATTTCCTGAGAAATAAACCCTGGCTCTGATTGGTTTGAAAGGTTGCTTATTGAGCCTTTTTCATTTATTCTTCAAAAGCTACACAAGGATGATTATAGCATGTCACAGTGGAAAAATATATCTGAGAATACTGTAGTGATTTTTGAATACTTATGAATATTCAGCTTAGATTTGTACTGAAATTAATGTGGATGTGTCTTTTATGCTAGAGAAGACATAGATTCATCTCATTCTTAGATTACATAAATGCCATATCTATGTCACCATGACTAAACTGAATACAATTAACTATATAGTCAAAATCTGAGTCACTCTGACTGCTGCAGCAGGTGTAAAAGGTTAATATTTCTAGGTCCATGTTAAGGCAATGGCATTTCATATTAATGAATGAAACCAACCAACATTTTTGAGGAATCACATCTATATTTCTCAAGGTATCTAGCGTGGTCTGCTCTTAGATAAGTGGTTAATACCTTGGAAGAAGGGATAAACACACAAAATGACCACAATTAGATACAGACATAACCACCACCTCTCAAAAAAAAAAAAAGAAAGTGAAGGTCATTAAGAACAAGTGCATTAAAATATTTTACAGAGAGAGAGAGAGAAATACTTTGGTTTAATCACAATTAAATCTATACCGAAAAGAGTCATACAATATTAACCCAAAGACCATTTTGTCAGGCTTAATTATGTTATATAACTGGCTTTCTAGAATGATGACATTGAGGTGGGTTAGCTTGACTACTCTATGGAACTAGTGAGACCCAGAGAGGAACAAAGCAGAAAGCCAAAGCAAACTAGTCTGTAAGTCTTTCATGAGAGTGGCAGATAGGCATACACTGAGCCTCAGTTGCCTCACGATTCAGTCCGTGCAATATTGCATACGCCCAAGAGAGGTGGCCCTGTTCTCTCAGTGCACCCTACTTGGTGAGCTCCTTCCTCAGCCACAGTTAGCATGAGAGGAGAAGACAGCACTGTTTTCCAAAAGGAGCCAGAAAGAGTGCACCAGACCAACCACACTGTTTTTTCAAGTCCATATTATTAGACTGTGTTTGTATAGATAATGAAAGGATAATATTGTAAAAACAAACAGACAGACAAACAAACAAACCCTGCTTTGTAGTGAACTGAAATAGGGAAGCAAGGCCGAGTAGGAGGGGATGGTTAGGAGAAATAAAAACCACAGTCTGCTGAAGTCCATACTTAGGGCTGCTGAGAAAATGGGATTGATACTTAGTTACCAGGCGTGAGAACTCATTTTTAGTAAAAGCATAAGACAAGTATATAAGGCAGAGTTGTAACCAATATCAGACCAGAAAAAGGACAGCTGCAGTCAATGTTCCCACTAATATTTTCCATCCATGTACTGAGTGAATTCGTAACGTGCAACTTTAATCAAGAAAACAGACAGATGTGCACCACAGGCAGGAAGAACAAAGCAAGAACTTACACAGATTTTATGAAGACTGCATTTTTTATGTTGTTTCTGCTCGTGAGAGGGCATTACAGAAAAAGCTCACCTATTGTAAAGTTGTCTTCTATTGAGGAAGAGGAAGATGTTGATGTGGTCCCAAAACCTGAACTATTTTGACCTCTTTCTAGTGGATCTGTATCAACTCTGAGACACCCTCTAATCCATTTGCATTGTGAGCATCAGTGCAAGGTTGCCAGACAGGTGGACACGCATTACAATGACGAAAACAGGCCTACCAAACAGTCACATCTGTTACCTTGGCCTCATGTGCACGCTGCTGAAACCAGCTTCTCCACTTGGTCAAAGACATGAAGGAGCACAATTACATTTTAATGAATTCTTGACATTAGAAAAACTCTCTGTAACTGAGTTTGTACATTATTATAGGGAGAAGAATTTAGACTAGAAATTTAATTGATGACACTAATGCTAAATCTATACTATCATTGACTATGAGTGTATTGCATGGCTTGCAACATCGTTTATAATGTGTCCCCTACATGCTTATCTGATTTATTAGCCCTGACATTCCCTGACTACCCACAGCACCTTCCAGTCCTGCAAGCTCCATTCAGAGTAAGTACCCCATACAACTGTACCATTTTTTACCGTGTTTTTGCTGTACCTTTTCTATGGTTAGATATATAAATACTTACCTTTGCATTACAGTTGCTTGCATTATTCAGAACAGTACCATGATGTCCAGTTTTGCAGCCTAGGAACAATAGATCATACCATATAGTGTATGTGTGCAGTAGGCTGTGCCATCTAGGCTTGTGTAAAGCCACACTATAATGTTCTCACAATGACAAAACCCCTTAACAGTGTATTTCTCAGAACATATTCCCATTGAAAAGTGGTGCATGACTGTATTATAAGATATATTATCTTGTCTATTCTTATAATATTTCTAATAGTTAGATTTAGCTCATTCCTTCACTTGAGTTTTGGGGGGGAGTTAGAAGTGGGAATTTTTATCTGCCTCACCTGGCCTCTACTGCCAAATTGCCAGCCTCTTGCCTCAGTTCCATTTATTGAAGAAAGAACAGATCTGTTCATTATTGATTTGAGAGGCCACCTCTACCAAATATGAAATCTCTGATACATGTACACCTGTTTCTAGCCTTTTTATTCTGTCCTGTCAGTCTGTTCTTACATTTCTGCATTAGTATACTGTTTGTTTTTACTTTTTTTTGTTTCGGTCATTACTATTATTTTTTACACAAGTAATACAAAGTATTTTCTTGCATATGGATCAAAGGGTACAGAAATACTGAAAGAAAACCTGAAAGATCCTTTCTTTCACTCATTAGTTCCCATGCCCTTTTCCCATCTGTCATTAGATGATAGATATTATTCTAGTTTCCTTATAGACATGATGCTAGGTAGCCATATCTGGTTTTGTTCTTTTTATTAATAAAAATGGGATCCTGCTATATGTATGATTTCAATTTGCTTTTGTCGCTTAACACTTTTAGTAATCTTTTCATATTAGTGCATAGAGTTGGACCTTGTTTTTTTTTTTTTTTTTAAACAACTGCACAGAGTTCCATTTTACACACACATACACACACTGTATTTATCTACTCTTCTTTTTTCTGAATACACTGTTTTAAAGAGCTTTATAGTATTTAAATGTGTAGGGCAACAGTAAGATTATTTTTATTTGCATATCAGGGAAGACAGCCTGAGAGCTGAGGAGAAGACAGAGAGAGCTGGGGAAAGAGAGGGAGGCAGAATGTCTACAGCAGAGACACCAGTTAAAACAACCCTGAGCATGGAAAAGTGTGGCTTGGGAGAAATTCTACAAGAAGGCCTTTGTAGCTAAAGCCTAGTAAGTGAAGCAGGGGAGACAGTAAGTTAGACTGGGGTTAGATCCTTAGGGTCCTGTACGCTTATCTAAATGAATTCATATTTTACTCTAAAACAGTAGAGTCATTGAAAGATTTTAAGCATGTAGGTGCCATTCTATACATGGTTGACTTGTAGCCCACAAAATAATAAGTCAAAGTCCTAACCTCTGGTACCTGTGTATGTAACCTTATTTGAAAAGAAAAAAAAGGTTTTTGCAGATAATTAAGTGAAGAATTTCAAGATGGGATCCTCCTGAATTACTTGGGTGGACCCTAAGCCCAAGGACAAGCGTCCTTACAAAAAGAGGAAACCACAGGAAAGGAAGCCTTGTGAAGAAGGATGCAGAAATTGCAGTTATGCTGCCACAGCCAAGGCCCACCTGGAGGGCCCAGTGGCTGGAAGAGATGAGGAAGGTTCTCCCCAGAGCTGCTGGGGAGAGCACAAGCCTGCTGACACCTTGATTTCACTCTTATGGTCTCCAGAAGTGAGAGAATAAACTTCTGGTGTTTTAAGCCACCAAGTTTGTGGTACTTCTTATGGCAGCCCGACGAAACTGATAGGTATTGCTGCCTTTTTCCTTTTACTCCTTTGCTCGGATATTCAGCAAATGTCTATTAAAAGGGTCCACTGTATGTCAGAACTGTTCCAAGTCCTGGGGAAACAGAAGTAAAGAAGGCCCACACAGGAAGTTCCTGTCTTTCTGAGCAACGTTCCTTCACCACACATCATCTACAGTGTGGGGCCCTGGGGAGAAGCAGCCTTTAAGGCCGCTCTCTCTGCATTCTTATTGACTGCCACATCTGGTTTGATTTTACTTGCAGTCCTCACCATGGATTCTCGTCAGTGGGCCTTAACATACGCTGATAAACTTTATTTCCTACAACTGTCAAAAAGTAGCTCAAGTATTTCTTCCCCTTTTATGATGCTTCCCTGATGGTCCTAAAGAAGATTTTCCTGTCTTTATTAAATCAGATATCACACTAGATTATAATCATTTACTTGTTTGTCTTTCTCACTAGACTTTGAGCTCCTTGTTTACATTTCTGTCTCCCTGGGGCCTGGAATAATCTATGCCCATGCTGAGTGTCCAGTATTTACTTAATTTATAAAATATATGCATGAAATGATGATGAATAAGTTGGACTTTATAAAATTAAATGCTTTTATTCTCTAAAAAAACACTTTAAAGTTGAAAAGACAAACCACACACTGGTGCAGTGATATTTGTAAAACATACAGCTGATAAGGATTGGTCTTCAGATTTTATCAAGTACTCCATCAATCAAATAAGGAAAATACAAATTATGCAATAAAAAATAGACTTTTAAAAACTCAATAGGCATTTTAGAGAAGAGTAAATGGATTTGGCTAATAAACATATAGTAGATATGCTCATTCTAACTAGTAATAGGAAATGCAATTTTTCAATATCATTTTATACCCTTTCAGCTAAAACAAATTTTGAGAACAAGTACTGGAGAAAATATAGTCAGGGAGATGTCTTTAAAATTGCTAGTGAAAATGTAAACTGAAATAACCACTTAGGGAATATTTGGCATTATCTCATGAAGTTGTCTATTCACATACTCTATGACCTAACAATTACACATGCATACATACACACACATGCACATATAGAGAGAAAAACTTGCACATATGCACTGTCAGGAGGCATGTATGATAATTTTTTCATCAGTAAAATAACAAAATGTCCTTAATCCTCCCACCTCTACCCACCTCAAATAACCCTATAACTAGAAACAACCAAGATGCCTTTTGATGAAGGATTTTCACAAGTGACTAGATAAATAGCTTGTTATATATTCTCACAATGGCATATTATATGGCAATGACAACATATAAACTAGAATTATAGACAACACAGATGACTCTTATAACATGATATGGAATTAAAAAAGCAAGTCCCTGAAAACTTCATGTAGTATGAGATCCTTACCATGAAGCTCAAAAATAGACAAAACTAAGTAAGACATTATTTATGCACAAATATGTTATTTAAAAATGATATTCTTTAAAAATTAAAAAAAAAAACCATAAATGCAAAATTCAAAATATCATTTACTTATTGGGGGAACAAGGAATGATGAGGTGTTCATTAACAAGTGTAAGTGAATGGCACTGGTGGATAGGTGGTGAGTTAGTCGTAAGCTTTGTAAAATGGTGGCTCTTGATCACAGGTATTAGACTTCAGAGTTTTAAATCCTGTCATGAAATGCAAAATGTGGGAGTTCAAGAACATGGTACATTTCCAGTACTGTTTATGTTGCAGTGAAAGCAGGTCATCTTAATGTAAAAAGACAAATGAGTAACTTTGGCCACAGAAGCATAAGAGGATCCTAATTAGAAATGTCCAATTTGAAAACTGTTACAAATTTGACTGATAATCAGTTAAATCTAAATTGGGTAGAAATTAGGATAGGACAGCAGGGGAAACCTTTCTCATAAGGTCCCACAAAGCTGCAGGATTGAAATATAGAATTACCCCTGCAATTCCTGGAAAAAAGAACAACAACAAAAGAAAATACTTAAAAAGGTCTCTCCCATTTCCAGGCCACAAGGGAGGGAAGTCCACATGACATTTCTGACACAATTGTTAGAAGTGCCATCCCAGATCTCTGACATTGATCTTCATCCACTAACTTAAATGTGTATATTTATTACACAGGTATAAAGGTATCTTGATACCTTTATAAGCAAGATTTAAAGACGTTATGAAAACTCCTTGACTACTTAAATATGGCATTTTTCCTTTTAAGCATTTTTAAAACTCTGGAAATACTTTAAGTGCATTTTTTTTTACTTTTATTTTATTTTATTTAAAAAATTCACTCAGATAATGATATTTGGAATACTGTGTTCTGTAGTGTACCTATATTTTTGTAGGTAGCTTACAGTACCTGGGTACTAGCAGTTTTATGGTGAAAACATTGATGTAACTCTAACTGGTGTCCCTTAATAGAAGAGCACAATGTTATAAAGTTTACAATAAACATTTAAAAAGAAAGAAAGAGTTGACATTCTGCATATAGTTTTGATGGTTGTCTTGTCTCCAACTTTGGTTTAGATATTTGCCAAGTAAGAATGTTTTGAAGAGTCCTTAGGAGACTAAATTCCACCACATCCATTACCAAGGTCCTCTGAGCAGGGAGAACAAAAAAAAGAAACTAAGAACCTACTCCTGCATCCAACCTTAAAGGCTGAGCTTGGAAAGAAACACACTTGGATTTTAAATCAAAAGGATTGGCTGCAGAACAGGAATTGAGTTAGTATAAAAATCAACCTCCGCAATCAAACTCTCCAAACATCCACTGAAACCCAATTTCCCAGAAGAGGTTCCCATCCCTCACACTTGGCATCTTGGAATGGGGGTGGGGGGGGGCAGACATGTCAGTGGAAGGTACAGGTGAACAACAGCCTATTCTCAGAGTCTGGTATTTGAACAGGGAAAATAATGCTTCCTGAAAACATACCTCTGCCAGAGAAATACACTGTGAGAGATTTTGTTAGCAACCCCACAGTCTTTTCATCTTTCGGTCTTTTTGTTGGCAATTAAAAGCATCAGCGGGATCAGATGCAGAGACTTCTCTTTAGAATTGGAAAATTATACTAACACAACACTTTAGTTAGAAAATTACATTATATCTCAAGTTCTGGGCATTGGAGAAAGATTAGTCATACCCCACCATTCACATAAACCCTTAATAGGAAATCAGTCTACAAGTTGAACAATAGTTTACAGAAAAAGCCTACATATATATGTGAGTTTATAATTATACTAGCTAATGTTCTGAGGGTTTTCTATTTTCCTGAAATACTGTTACCTGTTTTATGTGTATTATTTCATTTATTTCTCATTATATCCCTGGGAGATAGAAAACATAGTGATCCTACTTTAAAGGTGAGAAAACTAAAGCTCAGAAATGGATGCTCAGAGAAGCCAAGTAAGTCACCTAAGACCAATTAAGATTTTATCTCAGGCCACCTTTGTCCAGACTTTATACTGGTAATTATTCCACTATTCTGCCTATCCTAGACTGTTTGAAAATACATTGGAGTCCTTTGTAGAATTCATGGCCAGCCTGTTGGAAATGAAGTATAGTTTGTAAAACCTCAACTTCAATAAAATCTGCAATGGAAAATTCAAGTCTCAAACTTATGCAACATGAAAGCTTCGATAAGACAAAGGAAGTCAGCCAGAATGGTATTTCATATGTTTCTGTAACATATTCTTCAAAGTCAGTTCCATTCCAAAAAGCAAAGAAGCTGCTCACTTCAGAGTGTGTTGAGTACCCAAGGGCTTGCTGGTTCAGCCTATCTACAGTCAACAGCGTGCACTACCAGTTCTTACAGTAGCCTGATGACCATCTTGGCACCATCTTCTCTGCAATTCACAAATGTCTGTCAAACAGTAAATAGTAGGAATTACTATAAACAGCAGTGGTGCTGTTTCAATAGCTATGGCTCTCTATATTCTAGAAATGTAATCTTACACACTACCTTAAAATTGGATATAGCACATGAACTCTTCAACCATGCAGAAAGTGGAAATGTATATTATAGAGATGGCTGCTGTCTGTAAGGTAGCTGATGAAGAGTCACAAAAGAAGGTATTAAATGCCCTAAAGAAATTTCTAAGCATCATTAAAATCACACATGGGGAACATGTCAAAAGTCTTTGTGTACTGAAAATCAGCCTTCAAAAGTCTTTGTGTTAAGTTTTACACATCTTGGAAATAATTTATTAATGTATAATTTCAAGAATTTTCAGTATATATGACCAGCAAATAGTTACTATAACTTCTTTTACATGATAAACAGCTGCCGAAGGATTTGGCAATATCTTCTATTATAATTTAAAATACTTGGATTCTTTTCCCTTATTTTTATTCTTATCCCCAAGGTACAATAAAAAATCTGGAGAATAGATATACACGCACACACACACACTAATGCTGAATCATTCTGCACATGATAGCTGGCCATTGTTTTGATTTCTAGCGTTTGTATTTGCATTTAATTGTAAACACAGTTGTTGGAAGAGCAATGCAGTTCCTTTTGGAAGTAACATTTGGCTTGAATTTTACGACAATGTTTGAGTATTCCCACACTTTGATTACCACACCAGCATCTCAGGGGAAGAAAATACAATGGACAGTCAATAAAAATAGTGAATTTTTAAAAGGCCAACTACATAAGGGACTGAGTTTCTGATACCTTACCTCTTGGTTTTTAAAATATCTGCTCTAAATGGAAAATAGAAAAACTGGAAGCCATTCTTATGACCATGAATGATTAAAGAAATTTTATAAATAATAACCATTATTGCACATTCCATTCAAAGAAATAGTAGTGTTCCTCACTATAAATTATTTTTTAAAAGCAAGACAAAATAAGTGAAAGAAAAACTCTCTGATTTTCTGTTTACTGATGAGTTCTATCTTCCTTTAAAGCCTACATTATGCCTTGGTTAAAAATTGAGACTTTTGGAGTTGAGTAGACTTTGGACTGATGTCTAAGAACTTGCTTTCCTAACTGAGGAAATAAAGATGGAGGTCTTAGCTATTGCATTTCTAAGATTGATTTTAGTCTTTCCCCTGCTAACTCCATTATTATTTATGTTAGAACTTTTGTAAATTATAAATGGCATGACATAGAATTTGGAAAAGGTGTAAAATGAAGAGAAGAAAGCTCTAAGACTTCTTAACTTTTGTTTTCTACCAGTCTCCATTATAACCTAGCATGGTATATTATTCTCTTCATGGTTTTTTTTTTTGTTTTTATTATTATTTTTAGAGAGAAGGGAAAGGAAGAAGGGAGTGAGGGAGAGAAACATCATGTGAGAGAAAAACATCAATCGGTTGCCTCTTCTATACACCCCTTCCGTGGTCCGAACCCACAACCCAGGTGTGTGCCCTGATGGGGAATCAACCTGTGCTTTCACTTTGTGCAACAACACCCAACCAACTAAGCCACACCAATCAGGGCTTCATGAATATTTTAAAACAAAATGGTTATCAAGTTACTTTTAATTCTGCGTAACATTAAAAAATAAATAAGGTACAGAAAGAATGAAACATTTTAAAACTTTAACTGTTAATTTTAGTCTTACAAGTAACCAGTTCTCATAAATTTCTGAAGGATTTAAAATGTGTCATTCATTGAACATAAGAGTATTATTCAGCTTTGTGTAGTTTAAAGATCTATCTAATGCTCTTAAAAGGTAATCAAATTTAATGAGATTGTTAAACTAATCAATACTTTTTATAGACACATTTTTCACTTGGTCTCCTAAAGGAAATTCTTCAAAAGAGGTAGAAACAATGTTCACTAGAAAATGGAGTGTAATGAAAATACTAGGGACTCACCTCCATTTTTACAGTCAAGTCATTTTTTTTAGACTTCTGATTACTGATGCTTATGTATCCTAATGAAACTAGAGCTAAATTATTACACTTTCAGATTCAAAATTTTCTCTAGCTGGTCAAAGCACAGTGATTTTCCATAATTTTTGTGATTTCATCTGAACCATATTTTGTTGTCTCTGACAGTACTGATACTATCTAATCAGGAGCCATCCTACCACTGATTCACTCAATGTAGGTAAATATATTTTTTGAAATGTATGCTCTTTGTGTGTTCATAACATCTTCTACATTATTTCATTGAAGATTTACCATCACTTCCCCAAAGTCCTCAGTGACCTTAGAACTTAACTATTAGTTACCCTCTTTACTGGGATCACATGCTTCACCCTAAATTTAATATCTACTCCTCTGTTTTCAGTTTTGAAATGTATGTCTCATTTTTTCTTTGTTTTTAAATCATTTTTTATTGTTATTCTGTTACAGTTGTTCCAATTTTTCCCCCTTTGCCCTCCTCTGCCCTTCCCACCCCCGTCTCCCACAGTCAATTTCTACACTGTTGTCCATGCCCCTTGGTCATTCATACATGTTCTTTGTCTTGTCCCTTCCCCTTCCTTCCACCATTTTCCCCCTCCCCTGTCCCCTCTAGTGACTTTCAGTCTGTTCCACATTTCCATGCCTGTGGTTCTATTTTGTTCATTAGTTTATTTTGTTCATTATATTCCTCTTATGGGGGAGATCATATAGTATTCATCTTTCACCAACTGGCTTATTTCGCTTAGCATAATATTCTCTGGTTCCATCCATGCTGTCCCAAAATGTAGGAGTTCCTTCTTTCTCTCTGCTGCATAGTATTCCATTGTGTAAATGTACCACAGTTTTTGGATCCACTCATCTACAGATGGGCACTTAGGCTGTTTCCAGCACTTGGCTATTGTAAATAGCGCTTCTATGAACATAGGGGTGCATAGTTCTTTTGAATTGGTGTTACAGGATTCTTAGGGTATATTCCCAGCAGCAGAATTGCTGGGTCAAAGGGCAGTTCCATTTTTAGTTTTTAAAGGAAATTTTATACTGTTCTCCATAGTGGCTGTACCAGTCTTTATTTCCATCAACAGTGCAGTAGGGTTCCATTTTCTCCCTGTCAGCACTTGCTGTTTGTTGATTTGTTAATGACGGTCATTTGACCAGTGTGAGGTGGTATCTCATTGTGGTTTTAATTTACACCTCTCTGATGGCTATTGATGTTGAGCATCTTTTTATATGTCTATATTGGCCATCTGTATGTCTTCCTTGAAAAAGTGTCTATTCAGATCCTCGGCCTATTTTTCAATTGGATTGTTTGTCTTCTTAGTGTTGAGTTGTATGAGTTCTTTATGTATTTTGGAGATCAAACCCTTGTCCAATGTATCATTGGCAAATATATTCTCCAATAAAGTTGTTTTGTTTTCATTTTGATGATGGTTTCTTTAGCTCTGCAAAATATTTTTAGTTTGATGTAGTCCTATTTGTTTATTTTTTTCCTTTATTTCCATTGCCCTAGGAGATAGATTGGCAAAAATATTGGGATATCTGAAATTTTCCTACCTACGTTTTCCTCTAAGACTTTTATGGTATCACAACTTATATTTCAGTCTTTTATCCATCTTGAGTCATCCATCTCATGCAGCCAAGTGGTGAAGTAGAAGGTATGTGACCCCATGATCGCTCGGGTAGGCCGCCAAACAGCCCACTGCTGTGTGTACTGGCAAAGGAAAGGGGACCAAGTGCAGTGGCTGGCGTATGTTTGTGACAGTGCATTGATGTTACCAGCAGACTGGGAACAACTGGTTTCTGTTGAGCTTGAGGCCACACGTGTTCCAATTCTCCAGAAAAAAAGTTCCCATGCAAAATGGACATGTCAAGAGCTGCCAAGACGGGTCAGTACTCTTCCTGATGCTGCGGCTGCTGTTCATGCACTTGTTCCTCTGCTTCGGGCTCTTCCGGGTGGCCCTCGTGCTTGTCCGAGGCGTAGAGCATGTCCATGAGTTCCTGCACCAGGTCGTCGGTTTCCTGCCCCTGCTCTTGGCAGAACAGCTCGATCTCTCTCAGCTTTCCGATGTAGAAGTCCCTTTCCTTCTCCATGCCCTCAAGGGCAAGTTTTAACGAATGTACTTGTTCATTAAGCTGTATGACCTGTGTTTCCAAAGCTTTGTCAGATTTGGATGCCGAAATGCTGGATGAAGCCCTTTTGGCTGATGAGGGGCGAGAAAGTGTGGATCCTGGTTTAAATGCTGGGCTTGATTTAGCTTCACCTGCTGTGGGGGAGTTTGCACGGTGAGATTTTTTTTGGCAGGTTGAAGATCTGCTCTCCAGGGTCGGGGGGAGGAATTGCATCTTGCCCTTGTTGTGCTTCTACAGGATCATACTCCCTCCCATCGTAGCCAGCGTCATAGAACTTCTTAAACCACTGAATGAAATCAAGGTTGTCCTGGAAATGCCCTTTCACCAGCATGTGAACTTGTGGTATAAGTTAGTGGTCTAGTTTCATTTTTTCACATGTACCAGTCCAGATCTCCCAACATCATTTATTGAAGAGGCTGTTTTTACTCATCATATGCTCATGCCCTCTTTGTCAAACAGAGATTAATTAATCGTAGAGATTTGGGGTTATTTATGGGCTCTCTATTCTGTTCCATTGATCTATGTGTCTGTTCTAATGCCAGTACCAGACTGTTTGATTACAGTGGCCTTATAGTATAACTTGATATTGAGTAGTGTGTGTGATCCCTCCTAGTTTGTTCTTTCTTCTCAAGATTGCTGAGGCTATTTGAAGTTCTTTTTTTTTCTATTTTTCTTTTTCTTTCTTTCTTTTTTTTTTTTTTTTTGGTTCCATGTAAATTTTCGAAATATTTGTTCTAGATCTTTGAAATATGCCATTGATATTTTAATAGGAATTGCATTGTATCTATAGATTGCTTTGGGTAGTATGGACATTTAAATGGTGTTAATTCTGTCAACCCATGAGCATGGTATATGCTTCCATTTATTCATATCCTCCTTAATTTCTTTCTTCAGTGTTCTATAGTTTTCCAAGAACAGGTATTTTAGCTCCTTGGTTAAATTTATTCTTAGGTACTCTATTTTTCTTGTTGCAATAGTAAATGAGATTTTTCCCCTAGTTTCTCTTTCTGATATTTCATTGTTGGTGTACAAAAATACTATCAATTGCTGAATATTGACTTTGTATTCTGCTGTTTTTTCAAATTCACTTGTTAGGTCATGCAGTTTTTTGGTGGAGACTATAGGGTTTACTATGTACACTATCATGTTGTCTGCCAATAATGACACTTTTACTTCCTCATTTCCAATTTGGATGCCTTTTATTTACTTTTCTTGTCTGATTGCTGTGGCTAGAACTTTCAGTATTACGTGAGTAAGAGTGGTGAGAGCAGACACCCTTGTGTTGTTCCTGATCTTAAAGGGAAAGCTTTTAGTTTTTTCCCATTGAGTATAATGTTGGCTGTAGATTTCTCATGTATGGCTTTTATCATGTTGAGGTATGCTCCCTCTATTACCACTTTGCTGAGAGTTTTTATCATAAATGAGTGCTGGATTTTATCAAATGCCTTTTCAGCATCTATTGATATGATCTCGTGATTTTTGTCCTTCATTTTGTTTACGTGGTGTATTATGTTTATTGATTTGTATATGCTGTACCATCCTTGCCTCCCTGGGATGAATCCCACTTGATCGTGGTGTATGATCTTTTTAATGTATTTCTGAAGCCAGATTGCCAATATTTTGTTGAGAATTTTAGCATCTATGTTCATCAGAAATATTGGCCTATAGTTTTCTTTTTTTTGTTGTGTTTTTACCTGATTTTAGAATTAAGATTATACTGGCCTCATAAACAGAGTTTGAGAGACTTCTTTTTTCTTGAAATTTTTTGAATACTTTCTGAAGAATAGGAGTTATCTATTCCCTAAATGTATGGTAAACGTCGCCTGTGAAGCCATCTGGTCCAGGGCTTTTGTGTGCTGTGAGTTTCTGATTTCTGCTTCAATTTCATTTGTTGTCATTGGTCTATTTGGTCTTTCTGTTTCTTCTTGATTTAGTTTTGTCAGATTGTATGTTTCTAGAAATTTGGTTTGTTGAGGCTTGTTTTATATCCTAACATGTGGTCTATCTTTTGAAATGTTTCATGTACATTTGAAAAGAATGTATATTTTGCTTCCTTAGGGTGACAGTTTCTTTATATACATATCAGTTAAGTCTATTTGATCTAGAATGTCATTCAGTGCCACAGTATCCTTGCTGGCTCTTTGATTGGAAGATCTATCTGTTGTTAATAATGGGGTGTTAAAATCCCCTCTGATGACTGTGTTTTTGTCAATACCTATCTTAAAATCCTCCAAGATTTTCTTTATATATTTAGGTGTTCCTATGTTGGGTGCATATATGTTTATGAGGGTTATATCCTGCTGTTGGATTATTCCTTTAAGTATTATGTAGTGACCTTCTTTGTCCCTTTTTATGGCTTTTGTCTTGAAGTCTATTTTGTCTCATATAAGTAGAGCTACCTGACTTTCTTTTCAAGTCCATTTGCTTGGAATATTTTTTTCCAACCTTTACTTTCAACCTGTATAGATATTTTGTTCTGAGGTGGGTCTCTTGTAGACAGCATATATGCAGGTCATGTTTTCTCATCCATTCAGCTACCCTATGTCTTTTGATTGAAGCCATTTAATCTATTTATGTTTACAGTTATTATTGATAGGTACTTATTCATTGTGATTTTTCTGTAACACTCTCTCTTTCTATCTATCTCTACCTCTATTTCTCTTCTCCTTTTTACAGCAGTCCCTTTAGCATCTCTTGCAATGCTTACTTGGTGGCAATGTACTGTTTTAGCCTCCTTTAGTGTGGGAAGCTCTTTATTTCACCTTCCATTTGAAATGAGAGCCTTCCTGGGTAGAGTAGCTTTGGTTGTACGTCCTTGCTTTTCATTACCTGGAATATTTCATGCCAATCCCTCTGGCTTGCAGTGTTTCTGTTGAGAAATCGGCTGATAGCCTTATTGGAGCTCCCTTGGATGTTATTAGCTGTTTCTCTCTTACTGCCTTTAAGATTCTCTCTTTGCCTTTACAATTTGCCATTTTAATTATGATGGGTCTTGGAGTAGGCCTATTTGGGTTTATCTTGATTGGGACCCTCTGTGCCTTCTGAACTTCTGTGAAGAATTTTTCCCTTACCAAGTTAGGGAAGTTTACTATCATAATTTTTTCAAACATATTTTCTATCCCTTGTTCCTTTTCTTCTGCTGCTGATATTCCTATGATGTGAATGTTGTTGCATTTCATGTTGTCCTGAAGCTCCTTTAAACTATCCTCATTCTTTTTGAGTCTCTTTTGATTTTCTTGTTCTGAGTGGGTATTTCTTTCTACCTTGTCTTCCAGCTTGCTGATTCAATCCTCTGCTTCATCTAGCCTGCTTTTAATTCCTTCATTTCAGATATTATAGTCTTCATTTCTTCCTGGTTCTTATTCATAGTTTTTATGTTCTTTTTTCTGCTGTTGTAGTTCCCACTAAGTTCTTTGTAGTTCTCACTGATTTCCGTGAGCATCCCTCTAACCATTATTTTTAATCTAGGTCTGATAGATTGCTTGCCTCAATTTCATTTAGCTTGTTTTCTGGGGATTTCTCGTTTCCTTTTGATTGGGGGTTCTTTGTCTCCTCATTTTAGGTGATTCTTTTTGTTTGTTTCTGCATCTCAGATTGCTCTGCTTTGCCTGTCTGTCTTCATGGGTGGACTTCTGTGGTACGAGTTCTGTGGGACTCAGTGCTGCAGTCTTTTTGATATCCTGATCTGGATGCCCTAGCATTGCCCTTTATTCAGTTTATGTGGGCTCTCTTTTTGTAGTTGGGCTGGTTGACTGGGAGTGACAACCCCTGCCATTGCCTTGTATGCTGTTGTACAGATGCCAGTTAGCAAAGCAATACTACCCAGGAAACCAAACCCATGTCAGCAAAAATGCCCTCTACCACATCAACAATACCAAGAGCAATTGAACAAAGAGTAATAAAGGTGGAGAGAGATTAAGAATATTATAAGATAGGAAAAGGGAACATGAGATGCCTAAAGAAAAGAAAAGTGATTTTGAGTGGGAAGAGGGAGGAGAGGTAGTAAGAGTAGGGAATATAAACAAGGCAAAGAAAGGGAGAAAATATAACTTAAAATGTTAGTAAAACAGGGAAAGGCGATGGCAAAAAGGAATAAGGAAAGGGACAAGTACACCATGAGGTTTGAAATAAAATTTAAAAGGTAGTGAACCAAAAGGAATAAAAAAACCACAACAGCATCAATAACAGTGACACTGAGCAAAGATTAATAAATGTGGAAAGGGAATAAGAATATTATACAAAAGAGAAAAAAGAATATGAGATGTCTACAAAAAGAAACATGACCCTGGGAGGATAGGGGGGAGGAAAAATAATAAGAGTGAGGAATAGAATCCAGGCTAAGAAATTGAAAATAAATAAAATTTCTAACTCAAATAAGCAAAGGCAGGAGGGAGGCAAAGTGCAGTAAGATAGCAGGAGAGTGACCTACAAGATTTGAAATGCAAAAAATAGTGAACAGGAACACCATTAAAGAAGAGCAACAATGTCTGTAATATCCATGCCAAACAAGCCAAAATTTATAAATGTGGTAAGGAAATAAAAATATTATAAGATGGGGAGAAAGAATATGAGCTGACTAAAGGAAGGAATAGTTTTGAGAAGATAGAGGGAGGAGAAATAGCGAGAGTAAGGCATAGGAACAAGGCATAGTGTGGGGGGAAATAAAATTTACAACAAAAATAAGAAAGGGCAGGAAGAAGGCAAAATGGTGTAAGACAAGAGAAGGAAGCAATGTGAGATTTGAAATAACTATATATATATATTAAATCTAATAAAAAGAATTAAAAAGACAAAGAATAGTGAATTAGTTGGAATACAATTGAAGCAAAAGGCTATGTGAAAGAAAAAAATGCAAATTCTGAAGAAGAGTGAGGTGAAATTCATTTGAGCAGTTTGGTGTTCACCTTCTAACTTCTTTTTCTGGATCCACCTCTAGTTTTTTATCATCTCGAGATCCCGGGGTGGGTCGTCCAACTTCTGGCAGCACTGCTTATATCACCTTCGCCTGCCCCTAGAGGGGGCCTCTATTGTAATTAGGAGTGTGGGACCTCTGGGTCTTCCAGAGTGGCACTGTTCAGTCTTCTGGGAAAATTTTAGGTGTGTCCCCCTGCCCCTGCCCCACA
Source organism: Furipterus horrens (assembly GCF_987537825.1). Classification (NCBI taxonomy): domain Eukaryota; kingdom Metazoa; phylum Chordata; class Mammalia; order Chiroptera; family Furipteridae; genus Furipterus; species Furipterus horrens. The sequence goes on from NW_028327173.1 coordinate 152,996,714, forward strand.
CATCTTGGTCTGTTCCAGCTTATTTCCAATAATATATAGTTTCTGATGCATCAGCCATCTGTTTCAAGGGAGGGGCCAGTCTGTGATGTAAGAGGGTCAGCTCTCTCCTGCTCAGTGTTTACAGCAGCTCTGTGTGTGAGCAGAGGCTGAGCAGAGCCCTGATTTGCCCCCCTGCTGCACCCACCTCTGATCTCCCTGCCTTCCTGCCTTGCTGGCCTCAGGGATACAGGGCCCTAAGAACCACTGTATTTTGTCTCCCTGAGAGAAGTTCAAAATGGGCCCTTTAGGTGGTTCTGTTCATCGTTCTCTTATGGAAATGCATCCTACGGGGTTCTTGAGGCTGAGTTGCCTGTTTTGCAGATATTCCCAACTCCCACAGGAGGTGAGGGCTGGATCTGACATTCCCTTCTCAGAGGTTCAGAAGGGGGCTTTTTCTGGCTTTAAATGGGGGATGCACCTCCCGCCCCTCCAGTTCCCAGACCACTACTGTCACAGCAGACAGGGTCCCAAACTCTCCACTCTGCATAGCTTCTGTCCAGCCAACTGTGCTGGGCTGGGGCCAAGAAATTCCCTCACTTTGCACCTTTCTGATCAATCTATCCAGCTGCACTGAGTGGGTGCAAGCCATACTCTCATTCCTTTCCCCGTGCTGGCAGGGCAGCTGCCCATGGGGTCCCTGCCCAGAATGCCTCAGCTCCCCTTTAAAAAAGTCTCTCTGCGCATTCCCACTGCAGCCTTGAGTCACTGTCCAGCTTTCCTTACACACCACCTTTCCAAAAAGTCAAGTGCTTTTCTCAGTCACAGCCGTCCTCAACCAGCCTACTCTGCCCAACCCAGGTGCAGATAGAATCCACTCCCACCTCTGGAACTCTTCCAGTTGGTGTTTGCCACTGCACCTATGGGTGTACTGCTCACTCTGTGTTGGGGGGTAGCCTGGATCTCCCTGACTTAGTGTAACCAAGTTGCTCTTGGTCTGGGTCTAGGAGTTCCCTGTTCTGGGAGGGGAGGGAGCCACAAAGCTCGATCTCTGACCAGGGTCTCTGTGGCTGCAGGCACCACACAGGGAGTATTTCTCCTTTCACCTATAAAATCTCCTTACTGCCCATTGTGAAGCATCTTCTCTACTTCTTGGCTTCCAAACTTCCTATCAGCTAAGATTCCATTTAATGTTTAGTCTATATTTTGGAAGATCAGCCAAGTGTCTGAGTTGGGTACAAGAGCAAGTGGACTCAGCTTCTACCTGCTTGACCTCCATCTTCCCCAATCTCTTGAAATCTAAGTTTTCATTCTACGTCAGACACCAGTGGCTCAGACAATACGTTATATCTCATCATATTTGAAATGGTCCTAATTCACCTAGGATAAGTAGTTCCTACCCTTCACCTAAATCTGATGTTTAGCCTCAGCATATTTCCTGGTGCTTGAATTCTCATTTTCCTGGTCTGATACCTTTTCCCTCATGTATTTCTACTTTCTTCTTAGCCTAAACTCTCGTTCAGAAATTTTAACATCCTAGTCAGAATGATTTAGGATGTCTCACCTACTTCACTTTCTACCCTCACACTTTGTTGGCTTCTAATCCAGAAGATTTTTTTTTTTTTTGGATGTTTTGACTTTGGAGGCCACTAAAATCTGCTGAGAAAGCCTTTTGCGGTCTCCCCTCACTTGAGCCATCATGGTTGCGTGGTAGTTCCTTTATTCACCACTAGTTGGCATCAGCCAAACTTCCAGCAATGATTTTAAATGATTGTGAGATTGTCTCACAATCTCAGTCCCAGTTCTTTCTCCACACTTTCAATAGATAACCTCATTCCAACTCAATTCCTATAATTTTCTGTCTTATATCTACTTCATAAGTTATTGCTCGTTTGCCATCTCTTCCTTTCTCCGTCTGTGAAATAGAAGGGAAAAGGGGAGAGGGGAGATTTTTTTCAAGCCTGTCACTTCCCCCAGTTGATGCTTTATTTCTTCCCTCCTTCCCACCAGTGTCAAACAAAACCTATACCTTTGGGTCCCTTCATTCATCTTTTTTTTATAGTGATAATTTGCTTTGAGCACACAACCTTGACACTGTTATTTAGTTCCTTTCTGAAATTTCTACTCTCCTGTAATTGTTGTTTTCTGGTTCTCTTCTTTGACTCCCTTTTCTCCAGAAAACACATACTCTCTCCCTCAGCAAATTAATCATTTTCTTGGTTGCACATATCTCCCTAATAAATGACTCTTAAGGATATTTGTATAGCTTAATTTTCTTAAACAACTCCAAATCTCCATTCCTGATGCCTCTGGACCAATTCTATAAGAGCCTTCAACTCTCAGTCAACACATATAAAATCAAGCTTACTTTCCACTATACTTACTGTCTTTTAATTCTGTTTACTGCACTACCTTACTCTCTGTCAACTACGACTGAAGCCTTGGAATCACTTTAAACTTCCTATTCTCTTTTTCATGCTTCCGTCTTAGGCTTCAAGTCAGTTTGCGATATGTTCTACTTCTATAGAGATTAACTCTGTCCTTCTGAAGCCAATACCACATCAGTGCCTCAGGGCTTCCCATGGGAACCACTGTACAATAAATCTCCTCCCTGCTTTTCTACCTCTTTGTACACTACTGTCAGATCATTTTCTTAAAGCTGGATTTCAGTACCACTGAAATCCTCATTTATTATTCACGGCTTACCAGAATGTGGTAATCATTGTCTTTATACTGGTCCATCCTATTTTAGCAACCTTACCTCCCACAACACCACATTAAGATCCTGTGTTTCCACAACAACAAAATGAATGATCTGACCATAACCTAGAATTCTATCATGAGGTTTATCATTTCAGATTCCCAAGGCTTAGCAATGGAGAGGCATAGATATATACCCTATGCTCCCCAAAGAAGGAAATATCTCCTTTCTATCATAAGAATTGAAAGTTATGTACCAACTTGAAGTAAAACTGAAAAATAGGTAAATTAGATTTTGACACCTCTCACCCCCTTTTCTGTTTCTCTCACCAATCTTGATAACTATGTCAAATTATCAAATTCCCATCTCAAGGCTACTAAGTAGAAATCTTTTATTGGAAAAGGAAGATTCTTTCTGGAACCTTATTTTAGAATGAGGAATCCCATGAGTCTGAATCCCTCTGGGTAGATATCTAAAATTATTTAGGAGATAATACTGTCAGTTAATGCCACAAAAAAAAGTGTTTTTCTGCCTCTATGTTATCATAAATTATGAAACTAGATAGATATTTTCAACAAATTTGGAAGATATGGTTGTCTAGGACTAACTCATGTGGCTATATGATTATTAAGGACTAACTCAAAATATCTGTTATAGGCTCTATGAAAGATTCATTTTTGGAGGGACCTGGGATACACCTCAAAGAAATTGATGTTATCCTCCAAAAGAGTTACCTCATGTACAAAAAGCCCTCATAACTGCAGACAAGGAGAGTGGGCAGTGCAGATAGTGGCCTCAAATATGAGTTAGAAATTAAAAGTTTCATCATAGATATTCCCAGTAGATTTATAGTCCCATTGCTCCTTACATTGTCATCTATTTGTACCATGCACTGTAGACTGTGACAGCAAACTTTATTTTTTTTAATAATGATCAATGATTCTCTCAAATAATTCAGTGGAGACCAGCTATGAATAATAATATAAATTATTGTTGGTGTGCACTTGCTGTGCTCATCACTTTCTATGCATCATTTTAATTTAGCCCCTAAAATGATTCCATAAGATTATTGTCTATTACTATTTCCAAATGAAGGGACTGAAGGTCATGTTTGTCTTAGTCCATTCAGGCTGCTATAACATCAAAACCACAGACTGGGTGGCTTATAAATAATGTAAAATTATTCTCACAGTTCTAGAAACTGTGAAGTCCATGATCAAGGTGCCTGCACCATCAGGCTCTGGTGAAGGTCCTCTTCCTGTTTATAGCCAGCACCCTCTGGCTGCATCCTCACATATTGGAAGGGTTGAAAGATGTCTCTGGAGCCTCTTCTATGAGAACACTAAAATCATCCATGAACACTCCACTGTTATGAGTTAAGCACCTCCCAAAGGCCTGACTTACTAACCATCATATTGGGCATTAAGATTTCAACATCTGAATTTGTGGTGGGGAGGAGTTAGGGGAAAACACAAACATTCAGACCATAGCAGTGATAAAGATTAATTTGTTCAAGGTTGCACAGCTGGTAAATTGTGGGACTGGGACCAAGACCAAGGTTTAAGACTAAAGAGTTTCTCTCCTGTCTAAGCTTCTCATCTCTTCCCTTAAATGGTCTTTTCTATCCCAGCTTCTGTGCCCTTCCCAGGCTCATTCACTCAAGACTTCCCCTTGCTCCCTCTTCCAGACCTTACATCTTTTATTGCTTACCTGCAAAGCAAGATAAGACCAACCATAGTTAAATTATTTGTCATTTGCATCAAAAATTAATTATCTATTAACATTAGCTCCTTCAAATTATAAATCATAACTAACATTTGAATAGGATTACTTATGTCATTGTGATATTTTATATCTAAATATCTTGCTTCATAAAATATGATGGCTAGATCATGGTTTGGGGACTAATTTAAGATAATTCATTGCTTTCAGTTACATGATCTTAAGTCACATATTAAGTCACAGATGATATACCTTATGAAATTTGGGGCTTAGCTGTACCTATAAGTTGCTTATAGTTTCTTGGGTGAAAACAAAAGGCTGTTTAAATAAAAGATAGAGCTATGTCTATAAGGCTTGCAATTGCAGTTCTAAAGCTTTTGCAGGTAAATCATGTGTTTATAGCCTGTTATTTTTCCTGCATCAGCAGCAGGTTCCCAGATGGTGATATGAATAATTGTCCTTGCAGTTCATGCTTTTTTCCTCCAATGAATAAAGACAGCACCCATATTCCTACCCACAGAAGTTCTTGACATCACCAAAGCTACTTGAAGGGTAGCTGCTTATGGTCTGGCTCTTAACCCCATCAATGGTACACCCAAACCCTCCTCCCCAGCCAGAATTTCATTTGGTGCTGCAATACTACCCAGCCCCTCTGGTTTTTGAGAAGTAATTTTCATAACCAATCAAATGACCCCTCTGGTGGAAAGAGCAGGTTTGGACTGGTTAGAAGTCACTCTGCCCTTGAGAAAGCTCTTCACTTAATATGCATTTGGTGGGTCACAGGACCTAATTACATTTACACGTTGAACTTTAATTCTATCTGTAACTATTCAACAAATGCCACCAAATGTGATTGGGAAACTAATTATAAATGGGAAAAATGTAGGTATTAACATCTGCAAACAGTTTCTAAATTGCATGTTTCTATGCCCAATAATTTTGACTATTGCATTTATTTATATAATTTACAATAATTAAGACCATGATGTAATTAATGCATGTGAATTTATTACATGCTTTATCAAGTAATCATATTGAAATAATTTTATTTAAATCTAGTAAAAGAGATATCATTCTAGCTCCCTTCTTGGCTGCTTTTGAATACCCTACAAGCCAGGATTATATTAGTTCAGTAGTGATTAGAATTGCTTAGAGGATTTTCGTGAATGCTAGTGCCCCAGTTCTATGCACAGAGGTTCTGATGCAAACAATATGATGTGGGACCCAGGCACGGGTATATACTAGGCAACTTGTCTCCTATGCTTTTCTCCTACATCTGTTTCAAAGGTTTCCGTTTGCCAAAGCTTTATATCATCACTTAATAGAGTCAGTTGGTTAAGATTTACACTCAGAAGGTAAATTTGCTTCCATCTACATATAGATGTTCTACAGAGGGGAGACAGTCTTGAACTATTACTAAACTTAATTTTGACTTTACTTTTGAAAAGTTGACTTAGCACGTGCCTCAGTTTCTGCAGCTGTGAAACAGGTATGGGCTTTTGTATAAATAATTCTAATTGACTCACGGTGTAGAATTGCTGCCAAGCAGTAGAGGGAAGTATTGGTCTGGGTATTTCCAGAAGAGGCAATGCAGAGAATTAAAAGTAACTTCTTGGCACCTGGGCAAATGGGGAGTCCCAACAACAATAAAACATTTTTTTCTTCATTAGTTCAGACAAGTTCTTCAGTTCTCTAATTTGCTTTGGACCTCTAGCTTTCAGGGTTTCAGGCTTAAAATTAATCATGTGACCTCTGTAGTACTAGAAAATATAGCACTGGTAGAATTCTTTTCAGAGGTGTAATTTTCTCTTCCCACCAAGTTTCTTGCAAGTTTTTCACTTCTCTTCCTTGTCTCATGAGTTGTTTCATTCTCCGTTGCTATGGCAAATAAGATATAGTAAATTATACATGGAATAATACACAAAACCTGACCAGGGCTTTGTCATATAGCAAAAACTTGCAAAGGACTTACAGGAAAGGATCCTATGTGGTACCAATGACAGATTTTCCCCCTTATCTTGCAAATGGACATCCTTCTGTCTTCCTACTTTGCAAGTGAAAATCTGTGTTTGAAACGTACAGTCTGGTTTAGAAACTATGTCTGTATCTGCATTTGATTAATACCTGGGATCAAGCTCCTCTCTTCCTCTTAGAGTTAGGAGGAGAAATAAGTCAGCAGAGAGTGTCTGGAAACTGTTAGCAGCACTAACAAATGAGCTGGTCATCCAGGGCCAAGGAGCTGAATATAAGTTCTTTAATAACCATTATGCAATGCAGCAGAAGAAATTAAATTACATCCCTTAAATTAATTGACAAAGCAATTAGCAAGCTGTCCATAAAGCCCAAAGTAGCTAAACATTAAAAATTGTGGCACCATCTGCTGGCTGGAGTTTTTTGTTATTGTTTTTGTTTTGCTTTTTACTATAAGCTTCATTGACATCATTATTTCTTCAATAGCTCTTGGACATCTGGCCTGTACACATTCCTGTCACTGCATTACCTTCTTGATCATCAGTTATTTGGGTTCAAAAATCGGAAGACAATTTTGGCTTGAGCTAGCTGAACTCAGAGTGGAAAAGCAAACAAATAAACAAAAACCATGTAGTCATGTTACCATAATACTTAGTATCCACACTAACAATTTCAATATTTTCCCAGAGACAGATGAAATAATAAGCCTAGCAAATCTGTGCTGTGTATGTATTTCAGCAGTGCCCATAAAAAAAGGTCACACATCATATTCAGCTCTGTTCCCAAAATACATTTTTGACAGAAGACAAATTAGATCGTCGCACTGCATGGTGATGGGACCTGTCTCTCTACAAGGGTTTGATTAAATGCCTTTGACCCGTGTCACTGACCACAGAAAGGAGAGAAAGAACATAAGTAAATTCTGGAATTTAAAATTATACTACAGAAAGTGAGCATCTGTATGAGTCCAGCCATTCAGCTGCTGGTCTGTGCTCCTTTGTCTTGTCCCACCCCTAAATGAAAAGGCTTTCTGGGATTAGGCCACATGGAAAGAAAGAAAAATGCTACCCTCCCACCTCTGGCCTGAGGTGTGAATGAAAGAAAGTTGATACAGGATAAAAACTCTAAAGGCTATGCAGTAATTGGTAAAATCTATGACCCAAATCATGAGAATATGACAAGGACATGTCACATTATGTTTAAAAGCTGATTTCCTTTTACCCATAATGAATGGACTATATCTTTTTAGCACATTTCAAATTCATTCAGACCATAAAAATGTTCATTGATTCATGAAATGTTTCTTGATAGTACCACCATGTATTAATGCCATTCCTGCTTTCCAACCGCTCCTGAGTCTTATATTAGGTTCAAGACACTACATGTGTCCATTGATTTGGGGGAATATTCTCATGAAATTGTATTCTTACTATGATTTCCCCATGAAAATTGGGCCAAATAGGAATGAAAACAATGGGTAGACTGTGATCTCTTTTACCTCTCACCCAATCTCATTTTTGTTTAGTCTGGCCTCATTTTGCATTTTTGTCTTGATACCTTATACAAAATATCATTAAAATTAGTAATTATATTTATAGTTGCGTTGATTTATCTTTAAAGCCAGTATATATATTTTTTGCCTTGAATGGTGTCTATTTTATTGATTATAAAATTTCTTACACTTGTTTTGTTCAAGTAATATAATACAAAAATCTGCATCAGATTTTTGGAACTCAAATTTTATGTTGGATATCTTAGGGAAACTTGACATTTAGTGATAACTTGTGATGAATTCTGAATAAAGCTCTAGTATCTCTCTGCTGATGTAGCTACCATTTAAGAAAAAAATGTTTTTTTTATGTGTGTATGTGTCGATCTTTCTTGAAGTGATATATACCTAAGTCACCATTCATCATATTGAATCTTCATTTCAAACGTAAATTCTTCTTTTGCCAGAAAGAAAACCAAAGTGAGTGGGACTGCACCAGATCCCTATAGATCTGTTGCTCATAGAAAATATGAGGTTGTCAGTGTGGTGAAGTCAGAGAAGATGGATTTTAAAGTATTCTGATTAATCTGTCACTCACCAGCCAGATGGCTATGGGCAATCTGAAGTTCCCAAATCTTTAAAGTGGGGATAATAAATAATAGTATTTGCCAACTTTCAGTGACAATAAAACAAATCATATTTCCTTGATACTTGCCACTTGCTAAATGCTTTATGAATGTAGTAACTGTCTAATAAATGAATGTTATCATGCAAGACTTGCTTAATGAAGAGCTAGCTGTCCATGTTTGGGAATCCCTGGCCAGGTTAAGATACCAGAAACTATTCTAAGAATATAGATCTTCACAGATCTGTTTCAGACTCAGGCTAAATTCTGGTGTATGAGTATCCTTTGTATTGGAAGCTGATGACAATGGCCATATATAGGGAGTTGGGGCCTCTCCTATTCCTAGTTTTCACTTCATAGACACATCTGTGCTATCTTTTTACAAGTGTCCACAGAATAGGATAAGATGAATAGTCTCGCTACAGAGAAGCAGTTATGAGCAAGTCTGGAGCTGACACCTGACCATCGATGTTTGATATTATCAATCCAGTGTATTTATACTGAGCTTTGCCATTCAGAGGGCACTGTTACACTAGCATCTTCATTGCTCTTTATGACACCTTATAAGTTTGGTAGAACAGGCATTTAGAGGTGGATAAAGACAGACCGTCAGATGCCAGGCAACTTGTTCACAATCACAAGGCTGGTAAAGGAAGGAGCCAAGATGAGAATCCAGGTCTCCTGACTCTTAGTGTTTTGGTTTCTTCAGCACATGTCAGTATTATGATCACCAAGGAGAAAGAAGGTTATACATAGGAGCATCTATTCAGCGGTAGGTATCATTCAAAACATTTCATTTCACTTAATAGCAAGCTGAGGACATTTTACATGTTAGAAGAGTAAATTCTGAGGAGTTTAAGTAACTTGCCAAGAGGAAGAGCCAATAATTTCAAACACATTTTCTGTCCAATTTTTTTTTCATATATTATATCACTCATGAATTCATATCTGTGTATTCTGAGGAGCACCTATAGGGTCCCCATGATATTGGCAGCCATGCTTTGGAGAGGTCCTGAAAAAAATCCCTGCATGACCCAGGCAGGCTCCTAGATAAGTCTGTTGGCCAATGGGAGAGGAGAATCAGGCAGTGTTGGGGAGGGGCTGCCAGCAGTCCTCTTATTCCTCGGCATGATGTCCACAGTGAGGGCAGTGGTAGCCCTGATTCTGTTGTTGAATGTGTCGTGACCAGATAACTCCAGCTCTGATGCTTAGTCTCAGATCAGAGGAGTATGGGTGTCACCACAGGACTCTGGGTGAGGAAGGTGCACAGTGCTGTCTGTACTCTGCTTTCTTTGACATGATCATGTAGAAATCAGATCCTCGTGAGAAAGTCTGGGCTTGAGGCATAGGTTCATTTTATTTCCTCGTGTCCCCTACTATCTGCCTGTGAAAGAGAGGGACCCCAGATCTTCAGAGTATCTAAAATAAAGAATGAGATGGGAGCATTGCAAGGGGAAAAAGTGGCAGTAGAACAAGAAATTTAAAGTGTTCAGCTTTGACTCATTTCTGAGCATTTTTACTATGTCCATACACACACAGACATATTCACTTATACTCATGAACACATATTCAGTCTACATATGATCTATGATGCCTGTGTATGGTTTTGCTTCTTCTAAAGAAAAATTGAAATCTCCCTTCTAATGATACCAAACTTGGGGGAAGCTCCATAGCTGAAGAATGCCACTAGGCAGCAAAAATGCATTAATATAGTTACAGACTAGATATTTTATTTTAGCAATGCCTTAAATTACCACAATAGCCTGTCCTTCATTTGTAGTTTATCATATATGCGAGCATGATAAAAATGTAAGATTTTGGTTCATTATAATTCAGAATATTTGGTGGGTGGGCAATAGCATAATGTATTCAGAAGTTCAGTGATGCCTATTAAAGGTTTATGTACCAGATTAATTTTTTTCCAACATACTTTGTGATTTCTATATGTCCAAAAAAGCAGTTTTCTAACACTGGAGTAATACAAATAGTATGTAAAATTGAGAGTTTTTGTTGAGAAAAAATTTCCAATTTATTAGAGCTTTAAAATCCCCCTATGAAGATTTCCAAAAACAATCCCTGTCCCCAACAACAGCACCCCATGCACATCCACACACAGAATAACAGTAGATAATTTCTGGTTAATTTGAGAATCTAATGCAATCATGTTAATAACATAGATGAGGAGCAGAGGCCCAGGAGGCTTTTTCCAATGCAGCAATTTATTGATCAAGCACTACCCTCAGCTCCAAGCAAAATTCTACTGAGTTCTGATTATTGCTGGGAATTCAGCTACATGCTTCACGCATATTATGACATCCTCAAACAATAGCACGATAGTCTTTATTATTTTATAAGTGAGGAAAATGAGACTCAAGGAAGTCAAGTCACTTACCCAAAGTCACCAAATTAATAAGTGACAGAACTGTGTCTCAAATGGCATTACCTCCACAGTCTACTGTTTCACACTCACAGAAAAAGACATACTTTATCTACCCATTTATTAGACACCTTGTGCCATGCACTGTTCTGTGTCATTTGATCACAGGGTCTCAAAATTTAAATGTGAGAAGTCAATTCATATATTCAGACTCAGACCTGCCCAGCACACCAAGGCTGCCAATGAGTCTTGTCAGGCCTGGAAGAGTAGGCCCAGGGACTTGGCCATTTGGCTCATACTCTTTGGAAAGGAAGCTAAGCCTCCGTGTGTGGTGATGGTGGAAGTAGACATGATGCTATTTGTTAATTTATTCAAGTATTGGCAGCCATGTAGGGATAGTATGAACATTAATTTCACTCTTTCATGGGGGAAAACATCAATAACTTTGCTTGTGTCTGTGTGTGTGGGCAAACACACACAAACACACACACACACCTCTGTGTGTGACAGCTCAAGGTCTAGAAAGCTTCCCCTCTGCTTCGAATAAGACATCTTTCCTTTAACTTCTTTCCAGACTTAGAGACAAACCAAGCATCATTCAGTATCATTTAAAGTCTTAGCAACATAGGCAAAAGGGTGAAAGACCCCAGTCCTAATATTTAGCGTGACCTTCATCTGAAAGGCCATTGTTCTTTGTATCTGAGGGAAAGTCTTTGTTATAGGAAGGACAGTTCCAGTTACTTCCCAGTGAAGAAGCCTGAACATCTCCAGAGAATGTGGCAAGAACTCTGAGACAGTTTCTATAGCAAGCACATTAGCCTTTGGCACCTGGAAACACACTCCTCTGCCCCTCCTGTCGCCATCCAGCAGCCTCCCAAGACAGTGCATTAGAGACAGTATCAGCCAGGTTTGCCCCATTACCGAAGAGAAAGTGGGGACTTTCCCTGTCCATTTCCATTGTATCTGCACCTGCTAAACAGAATCATGGGCCTCTCCTCTCACCTTCTGAATTCTTCCATGGAGTCTCTGGGCAGACCAGCTGGCTGGGGCTCAGTGGAGGCTGGCTGGCTGCCTCCGTTCTCACCACCCCCACCCTGTCTGAGCAGTCCTGAGTTGTCCCCAGCTCAGCACAGGCAACTCCTGTTTCCTTCTAGAGAGAAGAGTTCAGTGCAAGCACAGTGTTCATTCCATTCCATGACAAGGGCAAAGAATTACAGTTAATTCTCTGATAGAAGAGTTGCAGATTCAGAGAGCCAATAAATAAGACCCTACTGCCCTCTGAGATGAAAAACAACAGAATTACTGACATTAGACAGATAAACACAAAGATAACAGCTTTATTTTTGATGAAGCTAATTACAGAATGTAATGTGGCTTTGATGGGCCACCAAATGAGCACCTTACTTTGCTCTCTAAACTGTACATAGTTTCCTTCACTGTATCCTCCACCCCTGCAGACACACACGGGGAATGCTGTGAGAATGTGTGTCTGCTTGGACAGGGAGCTCAGAATGAAAGAGGAGGGGCTGACTGATCATGTTCAGATCTGTTCTCCAGTTTTCCCAGTCATTTCACAGAGCAGTGGGTCCATGGGTCTCCCCCATTGTTTTTGTCTTCCTCTATGGGAAAAAGAGAAATGGAGAGTAAGGGCTTGTCCCTGTCAGGAGAATTTGTTTTATTTCTGTCATCTGAGTCTGGAAGGGCATAGGCAACCAGGCAGACACACAGATGGAGCACAGAATTATAGTGGCTCAGAGTGGCTGTCTGCAAGAAGAGTGGGTTTAGGCCAGGAGTAAGAAAGGCAATCAGGCCTTGCAGAAGTTGAAATTATGGTTGTGGGAGGTCTAAGATCGAGGGACGAGAAAGGACCGTGCAGGTGCTCTTCCTTCCCAGGTCCTCTGGTTGGTTCTTGGCTGGGTATCTGTCCTTCATCAGGTCAAGGTAAGTCTTAACCACGTCCAACAATGTTTGGGGCCACTTATGAGGTAGCAAGTGAGAACACTTTACAATGATAGGCACATTCTGCAAAACTACTGGCCTAAATATTCCACAAACGTCTATATTAAACATAAATGACCAATAACTACACTATGGGGCAACTGGGGAAGCATGAACATGGGCCATGTGTCAGCCAGTCACAGAGTGCCAATGTTAAACTTCCTACGTGTGGTAATTGTGTTTGTGGTTATCTAGGTGATGTCCTTGTTCTAAGGAGACAGATGTGAAAATAATTAAAAGGAAAGAGTCAAGATGCCTCACTAAGTCTCAAACGGTTTAGCAACAAAAATAAACATGTTACATGAATGACAGATACACACACACACTCGCACACATAGAACGCAAAAGAAAAGAAAAATAAAGTAAATGTAGCAAGATGCTAACAATTGGTGACTCAAGGTGAAGGTTCTACACCTGTTTGTTGTTCTGCATCTTAATTCTTGCAACTCTTCTGCAGATCTGAAGGTTAAAAAAATAAAAAGGTTGTGGTGATCAGGGAAGAAGCCGAGAGGCCAACCAAGAGGAAAGGCTGACATTGAGGTGGTATTGGCTGCTACAGTGTTGAGGTGGAGAGAAGTTGGAGGTACCTTGATCTGTTGGGGGTGGTCCTTGTGTCAGAGAAAAAGTCAGGATAAGGAAGCAGCAGGATTTTAGTGGGGTGCTGGAAAGCATGAGGAACGAATCTTGGCCTCGTGTCACTGTTCTGCAGAGCCATGCCTCTCTGAAAGTGTAACCTCGCTGCGTACTCTGAGCCCCGAGGGAGGGACTCTCCCCACATAAAAATGTAAATATTTCATCCCTGTGCTTCAAAATTTCTTAGCATCCCAGGCCATTCAATCTCAGAGAGGCACCTTCAGGTTTGTTTTGTCTTTTTCTAAATCCACCACATAACATGCCTTCATGTTAGATTTTAGAATCGTTCTGTGACTGTGGTAGCACCAGAGAAACCTTCGCTAAATTTAGCCTTGTTGCTAATTAGGAACAGAAAACATGTTTAGCTTCAGGCTTAAATACAGAACTTGGCAAGATGACAAAATATGGAATCAAGTCGTCATTTCAGACTGGGGGAAAATCTGTGGCTGAATTACCGGGGTGGATAACCTCATATATTCTCATTTTCATCTTCCAGACCCCCTTCACTGTGCAGGCATACACACACACACACACACACACACACAGATCACCGTTGACTATCCTGCTCATCCTCCAGAGTTCCCCACGCCTCCTTTTCTAAATGAAAGGCAGTGAAGCCTAGGGACAGAGAAGGGTTAGAAAAAGAGTGTCTGTTCACTTTATACTGGAAGCTATTATTGTATGGAGTGCCGTATATAATGACATGCCACAGCCATTGAGGAGCAGCATTGACCACATTCTCTAGTTACATTATTGCAAGAGTGACGTTATTTCTGTTGCCATATTTACATCACTTGAGATCCAGACAGCAGACTGTGACAACAATAGCTACACTCATTCTCTAATCCAAGCATAAGTAGGTCTTTTAAGTCAGGCTTAAGGCATCTACACAGCTGTATCTAATGCGATGGTGCTGCTAGTATTTAAGAGAAAAAGGGAGCAGAGCCTGAGATATTTGTCACTTTAGGGTCTCTAGCATTTTCACTTGAAAAGGGTGGTGTTCTCATCTCTTGGAGTCATGTGCCTTTCCCCAGGGCATGAGGTGTCAGCCTCTACCTTTCCTCCTTCCCTTCCTCCAGATCACACCATATTTGACATGACAATGGAAAAACTAAGTAAGGAAATAAAATGGAATGGAGATAAAAAGGGAAATAGACACACACACACACACACACACACACACACACACACACACAAAAGAGTGGAAAGAAGAGTTGCAGTTGTTGCCTTTGCCTTGTTTCTATTCTTCCTCTTTCGCCTCAGCAACTAGGTCTTCTGGGCTCTCAAGTGGGACTCTCCGTATATTTCTTGGCTGAGGCCAGTGCTTCCTGGGCTTGAGACTGGGCTTCTGGCCTCCCCTGCAGGATTGCCTTTCCAACTGGGTTTCTAAGTGCTGGAGCCAGAGCGAGAAAAAGGCAGTGCGCTGAAACCAGGCCTGCCCTTCAATGTTGTTCCTAAAGATGCCTACGGAGGAGTATTTATCATAAAGGAAGAACACAGTAATAGCCCAGAACTGTCTGTTTGTTCAACTCCAACTTGAATGATACCAAAGATTAAATCTTGGTTTCCAGTTGTTTCATGCCAAGGCTGTTATATTTAAGGTCCAAATATGGGCACCATATGTCATACTGTAGCTTGACAATTACCTCAACAGGCAGTGCCAGACAGATGGTAAACATTACTACCAGGCATACGTACATTTAGAATTAGACATTTAAATAAATTCAGGCCTGCCTTAAGCTTATTAAAAGGATTCAGGTCTGTAAAGCCATTCCGGGCATCTGCATATGCTAAAGTGTCTTTTGCATCCTCAACAGATTCAGTTTGATTCAAGCACCTTCTGGCTACAGATGGCAAGTAACACACATTCTCTCTGAGCCCTGTACCTGCAGTTAGGCCAAAAATGGCAATTAAGCAGAATTTAAAGAGATTTGAACTTCAGTTCTTAGTATTATCACCATGCATTCCTGCCCAGAAAATCACCAACCTCTAAGAAGCCACGGAACTTCAGAGAAGAGATTAGAAAGATACCTGCCTCAGGACCAAGACAGAATCTCTCTGGTTTAAACCTCGGGCTACAGCGAGCTTTTAACATGAATCTCACAAACTGCAAATAAAGGTTAGCATTTCATGGGAGAATTGAAAGAAGACTTCAGATGAATGTTTTAAGATATCCCCCCACCCCCATAACTATATAAAAGTTCTCTTTACACTCTCATCTTTCAGGGAGTTTTGAATCCTACTTGGCATTGTGAAAGGGTACAGTATGCTTTTGTGATAGGAAACTAAATGAGGCTGGGGACAAGGTCCCTGAACTTTATTAAGTTGCTAGTGAAGCCAAAGCTACACTCCAAGAAGGTGGTCCCATGGAATGGTTTGATCTTTCTGAAGACCCTGTGTATGGCCCACGTGTGTAATTCACTGCTAGAATAATTTCTCTGCTTAGAACTGCTAGTTTGCTCAGCTCTTTAAAAGCAGTTTCAATAGATGTGCATTAGTGCTTGACCAACCAGAGATGTTTAATACTTTAGAGAGGAAGGGAGAACAGAAAAAAGGAAGGGAAGAAGAAATGAGAGGCAAATCAAGACTATTTTCCCCTGGCTGCTGTGGCTCAGCGGATTGAGCATCGGCCTGCGAGCCAAGTGTCGCTGGTTCGATTCCCAGTCAGGGCACATAATTAGGTTGCACGTCAGGTCGCCAATTTGGGGCGTGAGTGAGAGGCAACCACACATTTAAAAAAAAAAAAAAAAAGACTATTTTCCAAATCCGTGTGTAACCTCAGGATCCTTGCCTAACCAAGAGCGCAAGCCTCATGTAGTGGTTAAACACACCAGCTCTGACTCTTGGCCTTTCTGAATGCAAATCCTGGCTTCACCTCTTGCTGTGTGACCTTGTCACATTTCTTGACTTCTCTGTGTCTTGGGTTTCTCATCTGTAAAATATAGATAATAAGCATCTTCATTATGTAGATTAAATAACATAATATGTTTATTGTGTTTAGAATGGTATCCAGCACTATGTTTCAGTCATTATGTTTATTTGGGAGACAGAGCTCAAATCCAATTTTTTTTTCAAACAGAGACTGTTTAGAGGGTTCAATACCATTTGCTTTCTCTTTAGCTCTCTCTACTTGGTAGAGCAAATTTTTATTCTGTACAGCTTCTGACTTGAGTTAGAAAACTATCTCTCCGTATTCATTTGCTGAGTGCTTCCACATCCATTCCTTTAACATGGGGACTAAACCCTAACTCCAAAGCTACAGTCTCATGTGGGTGTGTGAAGAGGTATGTCCTAAATATTGACATACCTGTGTGTTTCAATGTGAGTTAGTGATAATCAAAGCAGAATTCATAAACCCTAGCCAAACTGAGACCTTTGTCCCACTTACTCATATGATCTCCAGAAACATATGGAGTGGCTTTTGGAAGAACACATGTCTCTGTTCTATTTTGGTTTCCCCTTAATAAAGATAGATTTGTTTAGTGGCTTAATTATCAAGTGCTTTTGTCCGATCCTCCATTGCCTCCTGTTGTCAGCCCCTTGGAACCTCTGTACAATACACCTGTAGTCTCTGTTGCCCAATGAGTAATCCAGGTTCTCTGGCATGACATTGAAAATCTCCAAAATAAAGCCCCTGAATTCTGATATTCTCATCTCCTCACACAGCTATTTGTCATCTCTAAACATTGTGGGTGCTTCCATATCTCTCCCCCTTTACTCATACTATGTACTTGGCAATGTTGTCCTGTACTCCTTTAAAGAAGGCAAAAATAGCTACTGAGATGCTCTCCATTATTTCATGCTTATTTGTCCTTTACCTCAATAGTTCTCAAAGTATTTCCCCTGAATCAGAGATGAGTTCATCACCTAGGGACCAGTGACAAATGGGAATGTTCAGGTCCTTTTCAAACTGAATAAGAAACTCTGGAAGTGGGACCCAACAAGATGTGTCCCTCCAGGAGATTCCAGTTCATTCTAAAATTGGAGACGCATGCCTTAGCCCACCATCTGAAATGAATTGCTCTCCTTACAAAACATTTGTTAATTTTTTTCCTCATGACCTTTGTGTTTTAGTGGTCATTTGCAAATGTTTCTCCTTCTTTTCCCCTTGGTAAATGCTTAAGACGGATATTCTTGAATCCACTGTTGTATCTCCCAACCTGGCCCATAGTAGTCTCTTCAAAGTCTATGAAATTAATTCCATTCAAAATGTGTTTGTTGGCCATTACATACATGCCAGCCTCCAGGCACTGGTCCTTGAGGACATAAGAAGACCAATGCATCATGGGATATCAGTCTGAAGGAATTTACAATTGAATTGGAATGCCAAGAAATACATATACGAGATGATTAGAAAAAGAACATATATAATGGTCAGAATGCAGAGGTAGATCATGGGTGCAGGCAGTAATTGCCAGAGGAAATCAGGAGGAAAAGACACCTGCAGACTGGCTTTAAGAGGACTCTTCCTGGAGAAGTGGGGCTTGAACTAAGCCTGAAGGACAGAGGATGTCGGTGGGCCCAGGGGGATAAGAATGCATTTCTTTTAATGGGAGCAGGGAGACTAGTCTACTAACTTTACACCTACTCAGACACCACTTGCCATATGGCTCTTGGAACTTAGAGGCTGAATAAGATCCATAAATACTTTATTTTATGACTTAGATTAATGTGATATTAATACCTTGCTAGAATTAACCAAGTACTTTATAATCTAATTTATGAGAGAAAAATCAAGGTGTATAATAAGTATTCATAATACCACCTTATGAATGAATGGAATGCCAACATGCACTGCTTCCAATTTCCTCAGGTTTTAAATGGTGCTCATGAAACCACCTCTTCAATTACACGTGGCTGTTGTTTGAGTGCTTACTTTGCAATTAAGCATTTATCTTCCTTAAGAGATGCCTTGGGGAGAATTGTGGAGGAGGTGGAGCTGATTTGGTGCATTCCCCCACCTTGTTGGGGATTCCACTAGCCAGTTTAGTCTGTGCCCTTGTGTTGTCCACCAATCACCGTTGCGACCCAGGACTCCATGGTGAAAAAACGTCAGCTTCCACTTTGACAGTCCGCAGTCTGAGTGATGGAGAACACCTTAGCAGTCCTCCAGCCTAACACCCTCCTGTTCACAACTGAAAGGGCACATGCTCAGAGAGGCAGCATAACTTGACCAAGGTTGCACAGTTGACTAGCAATCTAACCTCTACTGGATCCCACATCTTCTGTCTCTCAGGTCAATTTCCACTCCCCACGAAAAATATTAGGTTGCCCTATACCTTAACATTATTGTCTCCCTTCCTCTCCCCACCCCCATCCCCACACCTGGCCTGTAACATATTCCTTCAGAAACTTATATATGAGCCATTAATCAATAATCCCAATTTTTGTTAATATCTCTACTTCATAGATTTCCAAGATAAAGTTTTTTGGGGGTGGGGAAGGTTAGAAGAGGAAATGAGAGAGTTGAGTAAGGCTCCAATTAAATGAATCCTGAAATCTGATTTTAATGTTGAAGGGATAATGTTTGTGGCAAGTGGAAGGAGGAGATGATTGTAGACAAGAATGCCTTCGGCACACCTCAGGCCACACAAATACTGCAAGGACCGCTGCAGTGTGAAATATATTCTCTATCGCTTAGAACCAAGCCACCCGTCCTGGGCAAGTGGCCTGCCTCAATCATGAAACCTTTTATTCTTATCACTGGTTACATTATTTGACTTTATCAGATGTTTGAGATTAGGCATACTGTCTCACTTTTTTCTTTTGTCAGGAGACTATAATTAAAGTTTATCAGGCTTTGAGTCAGCATTCCCCAAAGTAAGTGATGCTAATATGTTAAAAATGATGCACGTGCTGATATAACCACTTGCTGTAAGCATATCCTTAGTTATATCTCCAGGATACCAGGCTGTGGTTAGCATAGGGATTGCAACACAGCCCAGCTCCAGGGAGTGCTGTTTACACTGTGATACACTGTGCCCTTCAGACATTGCATATGGTGCCCTCTGCAATTGACCAGTATGTAATCTGCACAGCAGTAAGCAGGGACTCAGGTTAACATTCCTTAATCCTCATGTATGTTGCACATGGAAGAGCAAGTATCATCCATGAAGCACTCACAATATCCACACAGTTAAACCATCAACAACAGGTGGACCTGGTAGGCAGTGAGTGTGGAAGGTCAGATGACACACATTATATAGTCGTGACAGGTGGGCAGAGCTCAGAAATGTGGACTCATGGAGCAGGCAGACATTCAAATAGGCAACAGCAGGAGACACTGTCAATTCCAGGGTTCAGGGGAAGGATTTCCATCACTCAGGTAGAGGGCCTGGATGGAAATGCAGGAAATATCCTAGAAGGTTTAGAGTACTGGGAAGGTTACCAAGTTGGGGACATCAATCCAAAAGAGCAAGTCAAAAATTATGCTGCCAGAACTGGGGTACAGGGGGAAGCTGATTTCAGGAACAGGGCATAAGCTCATTTATGAAATTGGGTCATGTGGTCTAACAGAACTGGCAGCTATGGTGATTTGATGCTGAGTTGTCTAAATCTTGAAAAACTTTTAAAATCCTTGTGATTAAAGTTAGAATTGGACCTAAAGCCTGGGACAAGGCCTAGTCTATATATAAGTGGGAGGAATGTGTCCCCTGTAGTGGAGAGCGGTGGGCTGTAGGAGCAGGAACCAAAGTGGGCCTCCACAGATTTCTTCTCCTCTGTCACTTTCCAGTGATGCATAAAATGTTACATAATTATCCCCAGGAGGCAGGACATCCTAAAATGTCAATAGCTTCAGGATGGGTATAGATAAGTTCATGGATAAGGGATCAGAATGGAAAGAGAAACCAGAAAGTTTTAAGGCACACATTTAACCTTTGGGTTAATATCAGGGAATGACAACCCTTACCTCAATAGCACCCCAAAAACTGTGCCATAGTTTGAGATGAAACACAAGGCAGAATGGACCAAGGTTTATACATGATAGTGTCTATGATATTAATAGACCACTTCTGTAGACACGTCAAAATATATAATCTCACATACATATCCTGTATCATTTATCAAGCAATCTTTTACTATTCTCTATTAAACAACAATTTTCTTAAGGAGAGTACCTAATCACCTGCAGTCCTGAACAAGCAGAGAGCCCACAGTCTTTCCAGTCCTGCTCTTAGGAATTGCAGCAGGCCACAGGCATGGGTATAAGTAAGCCAAATAGGTGGAGAATAGATGAGCCTCAAGTTCCATTAGCAACGTGGCAGGGAGAAAAAAGAAGGGAAATAAAATAAATCTGTAACAGAATCTTGGCCAGATAGAATGATCGGGTTTGAGAAGTGGATCCAACATAGATTCCCAAGGGCAATAGAAGGGGTGTGTGTGTGTGAGTGTGTGTGTGTGTGTGTGTGTGTGCACTTTGTTCTTGAAGCATCTCAAATCAAGCTCAGCTGTGAAGGGTACTGAAGCATTCAGAGAGGTAAGATCCGTAGGTGATGCTCTCTATAGCTTCTATATTGTTTAAGCCAATACTTACACATTGCATTGCTCATTCTTTGCTGTTAAATAAATAAATGTTCATGCTGCTACCTCAAATGGGTGCTTGTTCTTCACCTGTTTCAACACACTGTATAGAAAATCGAATGATAATTCATGCTGATAGATGCAGCTTCATCATGGAATCTGAGATTATGTATGGTGAAAAGGTGCACCTCTTCACCCTCTCTGTATATGTCCGTAAGTCATTGGTAAAGGCACAGTGGCCTTGTGACCTGCATGACAGAGATATGATGTGGGAGAATTGGGAGGAGACTCCAGGTGCTGCTTCTGGTGAAACCTGAGAGAGAATTCTCTTTCCAGGCTTGCCGTATAATGTGTATAATGTCTCCTGGGCACAGGTGATTCATGCTGGAACTTCAAGGGATGAGTGCTGGAGGGCTGTTACTGGTCTAGTATTTCCTATCTACACTCACACTCTGGGTGATCTCATCCATTTGGATGGCTTTATATGTCTTCTGTCAACCACTCTCACATTCATCTCCAGTCCAGCATTCTCTTCAAGTTCCAGATGCAGCTTTTTAAACAACACCTAATGCATTATGTCCAAACCGAATTGCTAACCTACCTCCAAAACCATATTCTACTTGCAGTGTTCCCCACTTCAAGCTGATGGTCAGTCATTCCATTTCCAAGATGCTCAGGTCAAACACTTAAGCATTATTTCAATTCCTATCTCACAACTTCTAATCCATCAGGAAATTATCATAGCTCTTCCTTCAAAACATGTCCAGAATCTAATAGCTTCCACTGATATCTCTTTGATCCAAGTCTTCAGCACCGCTTGCCTGTATACTGCAATAGCTTCCTAATCGGTCTTCCTTCTTCTCTCCCTTTTCCCCACTACAGTCTGTTTTCAGGAGTCTCAGAATCTTCTAATGGATTTCCCACTTCACTCTGAGTAAAAGCCATTTACAATGGTCAAAAATTCTGCTACTTGAAGTATGGGCTATTAAACAGCAGCAACAGAGGCAACTGGGAACTGGTTAGAGAACCAGGATCTTGGGTCCTACCCCAGCGAATATGACTCCTCATTTTCACAAGATCCCAGGTGATTTATATACAGCTGAAAGTTCAAGAAGCACTGATCTACAAGACCGCACGTGATGTGAACTCTTATTATTGTTTGACCTTATCGCCTACACACACACGGGCTCCCCATTAATCCCCCTGCAGTCACACTAGGAAGGCCCACACTAGCCTCCTAGGCTTTCTTAAACATGGTGTGCATGCTCTTGACCTACGGCTTTCTCACTGGATGTTCTCTCTACCTGAAATTATCTCCTCCAGGCATCATTATCACCAACTCTCCCTCATGTCCTTCAAGACTTTGCTGAAACATCCCCTTTCAGAGACCTACCCAGACAATTCTAAATTGTTAACTACCCCTCTCCTGAAATGTTCAGTTCCTCTTATCTGGCTCTGCCTTTTTTTGTCTTAGCTCTTATCACCTACTAACGTATTCTATGATTTTTTTCATTATATCTGCTTTTATAATCTATCTTCCCACTGCCCCCTGCCATGAATATCAACTCCACACGGAAATCTCACCGATATATCTCAAGTGCCTAAAATCATCCTGATGCATAGTAGGCTCTCAGTAAATATTTGTCAAATAAATTAATGAATGTAGTAGAGATATTCTGATGCTTGCTAATTTGGGGATGCACATAACTTTCTGCAGCAAGCCTTCCATAACAGTAGGGATTTCTTATCACTAGAGGGAGTACAAATGTCTGAAAGTGCAAAGAAGGAGCTAGGACCCCAACAGAGGTGAAGTTTGCAGAGAGAGTTCTCCTTTCCTCTGGGAGAATCTCTGAGAGGTTATAACAAAGTTAGCATCTCTTTAGAACATGTCCTGCAACAGGCTATTGGGAGTATGTGTCTTCAGTTAATGAAAGGCATGAGCCATGCACAAAACAACTCAATGAGACTGTCTTGTGTCACTCTGATATATTTTCACTTTGTGGGTTAGACTTAGAGCAGAACCAACTAACAGTGCAATTACCTTTCCAAAAATTACCCTTCTCACTATGCAGTCATTCTTGCAACTCTTCTTCACAGCCAAACCTGTAATTTGGGTGGATTGAAAAGGGAGACAGAGTTACTTTTGGAAACCAGAAAACCACAACTCAAATTGTGGGCAACAGGTTGGCTGCGGGACGGAGCCTCAGACTTGTCATCTATTGGTTTCTACTTGCACAGCTACCCCCGTTGAGCCATGTGAAATGGGTGGTTTTTGTATGGGAGCAACACCATTATTTATAATAACTCTACAAACCCTGCTTTCAAGAGTGCCAAATTAACTTCCTTACATTATAAGTTATATTAGTATCCAGTTACCTTGACGTAAACTTAACTCATTATCATGCTGAAACACCTAGTACTTCAGTTCAGTTCCACAGTATGAAGCCTCTCAACTAACTGAAATGAAATTACAAAAGGATCTTCTGTAATGAAATGATGTGCATTGTCTGTTTGCTCTCAGATGATCACAGCAGCCACAGGCACAACGTCCTGACAGAGGCAACTTACTTTTCAATGCTATTGATGTTCTAGTTTTGAATTTAACCATTACTGTCAAAATGAGTTGATTTAACAAAAGCTTAATTTACTATCTCGTCAATTTGTTGTACCTTCCTGGAGACAAGACTGAGGCCTAGAATACTAACTCTTCCGAGCACTTCCCCACTGTTCTCCTATGGACATTCAGCTAAGGGACAGGAAAATCCCCTCTGCCCGGTAGGAACAGTGTGAATTAGTGTGCATCATAGAAGTGTACCCTCAGTTGCAGCTCTATCAAGCTAACAAGTGAAGTCCCTCACTTCTTAAAAGAAATTAATTAGGAGAGGACATCATTAAAGTGATACATATTAATGAGTCATAAGTTTTGGTCAATCAAAATAATCACCAAGTGTCGAAATATTCTCCTTGCAGCTGATCCAGAGCTTGTGTCTTTAATGTGGCAAGGTGTCCACACTCAGCAGTAGCTGTTTGGAATAATGCATTTTGTTTAATTCTCTCTCTCTTTCTCCCTCCCCCCCTCCCCTTTGGAAGAAGAAGAAACCATTTCAAAAATATCCTTTAAGTATCCAACAAAAATTAAGGCTTGTTGAGGGAAGAGTGGGACTGAAGCCGTTTCCTTGGGTACAGAGCAGTGCTTGCTAGAGAAACACTATTTTCAAGAGCCAGTGCTGCTCTCTAATTTTGTAGCTTCCAGATGCACTTTGAGGAAAAGTAATACCATAGTCAGTCGAGTTTTCAGGTCCTTAGCTTTATAATGAATGAGGAATGAACCATCATCTATTATCCTTAGATATTCAAGGGAAAGACTCTTCCATAGGAGGCAGTTGTGTGGCTGACCTTGATTCCTTAGCTGCCAGATTTTTTGATTGTGATCACGTGGGCAGACTAGGAGTTTTCAAAGTGGGTGCATTGAAAATCAGATCACAAACTCTCAGATTGGTAAGCAGATGTCTTCCAGGTCAGACAGTCCTACTCTCAAATCCACCCCCTTGAAGGACTCAGGCATGACAGCTGAGTATGTTTTTTTATAGGAAAAAACCTATTTTTTCTCTTTCATGCATTACACACCTATATTGTGGTACAGGGAATGCAGAGAATTCTATTTTGAGCTGTACTTGGTTTTTTTTAGAGGTACCTCAGAAAACTGAGAGTCAGAGCAAAAAATAGCCTTGAAAACATAAGGTAGAGAGTCCTATTTTTTGTTTTTGTTGCTCTTGTTGATTCTTCTCCTGCCCTTGGAATGTCCTTGATATGCAATGCTAAGGGTCATTGACCTACACTCAATGCCTCTGGATCCTCACCTCAAACCCTCCTTTATCTCCATAAACTTACTTCCACTCTTAACAACTAATAAAACTGCTTTTTAAGCATTAGCAGGTTGGAGGCGATATCTTATCTCAATCTTCTGGAAATGTCTTGAAACCATCTCTTCTTTAGGCTTCCTGGTTTTCTCTTCCACTTAGCCCACCCTGACCCGCTA
Organism: Furipterus horrens; assembly: GCF_987537825.1. NCBI lineage: Eukaryota > Metazoa > Chordata > Mammalia > Chiroptera > Furipteridae > Furipterus > Furipterus horrens. The sequence continues at coordinate 153,021,766 of NW_028327173.1, forward strand.
TTTGTTTCCAAGCTGGGCCCACCAACTTATTTCAAGTACATTGCCTTGACGATAAGGACTTTGAATAGCTTCAGCTCCCTAATGACCAGTACTGTGCCCTGAGCTTCATGGGAACTCATCAAGTGTTGATAATGGTAGTGAGATGAGGACAAGGACAGATGCCATGGATCTGGCTATTTACTGGTTTTTTAAAAAAAGATTTTATTTATTTATTTTTAGACAAAGGGTAGAGGAGGGCGAAAGAGAGGAAAAGAAATATCGATGTGTGGTTGTGTCTTATGTGCCCCAAAATGGGTACCTGACCTGCAACCCAGGCATGTTCCCTGACTGGGAATCAAATCAGTGACACTTTGGTTCACAGGCTGGCACTCAATCCACTGAGCCACACCAGCCGGGGCTACTGACTTTTTAAAAAATCCTAAACCTGATGATATGTTTATTGATTTTAGAGAGAGAGAGAAAGGGGGGGGGGTAGAGAGAACATCGATATGAAAAAGAAACATCCATCAGTTGCCTCCCATCTGTGCCCTGACTATAGATCAAACCCACAACCTAGGTATATGCCCTGAACAGGGATCAAACCTGAAAGTCTTCGGTGTACAGGATGACACTTCAACCAACTGGGCCAACCAGCCAGGGCTATTTACTTACTTTTTAAAATTAGAATTGTATGTGCATTTGTAGGGGTGTGCTTTAGAGCATGGAATAGGAATTTAATTTTTAATAATAAGCAGGAAAACAAGGAAGACTCAGAGGGACAGAAGGGAGTAGGAGAACAAAGTAGAGATATTTAAGCTAGAGAAACCTGGAGAAGGCTTTATCTTACTTATTTTCTATAGAGTAATAACTAAGCATGAGAAGCTTTTTGGCTCATTCTTTTTAGGCAAAAGGAATCCAGGAACAAGAACTCAATGATAACCAGAGAGTGATAAGTCATTGTTTATACAGATGAAAATCAGAGGGTTAAGAGGAAATCCAGTAATCACTAGTTTGTAGAAACCAGGTTTTATGCAGTAAAACATATCAGGACAACAAAACTAACTTTCAAAATATAAGACCAGACAGGCCTTAATCAGTGATAAATGGTTGTCCAAAGTGCCATTTATAAAAATCAGGTGTACTGACTCGTCTGGAGCTCTTCAGTGGGGTGTAGCTTCTGGCCTGCGACTGGGCCAAACCCCTCCCTGTCTTTCACTGTAGCTGCTGTTTGGTTACAAAGGGCAACAAACAATTTATAAGGCTCTAGTTCAATGCGATGGCTCACTTGGCTGCTGCCATTTATATCATATTAGTGCCTGCCCTCTTCCTTCCTCATGGGAAAGTGACAAGGATGATTGATGCAAGGCCTGTGAAATTCTCTGAGCTTCTTCGGAGAAATACGAAATGTTGTCATTATCATCATCATCACAAAATGCTTGCAAATGTTTTCACACTGTGCTTCATACTAGGACCGATCCCATTTTCAGCATTGGACTCTCAGCCTATATTAATCTTTCCTCGTGCTGCTGACCTCCAAGTTCTTCCCTAAAAGAGCTTAAGAAAAAGGAAGAAGAGTTTCCTCACTAAGCAAGGCATTCAGGACAAGAATGAACAGAACTTCCACATCTCCTGTGCCTGTTCATGTGCCATTCTGTGTCTCCATGAGACCTGGGCAGTTCTCACCAGACAAGGTAATGGAGAAACAACTGGATGAAACAAAACCAATTTTCCTTTGGTCTTAAGGTGTAGTTTAAATTTATGTTAGAGAATCATGTCCTGGGAATTTATCTCACACATAACAAATTCTAATAGTAAAGAGTATTATGGGGAAATGGAGACCCAAAGAAGTTAAGGCCATAGACCATCATCAGCCAGGGGCAGAGTGAGGAGTAGGAACCAGGTCTCCTGGGACACAAACTAGTGTTCATTTCTTTCTCATCATATCATACTTTCTCAACATGAGAAAACATAAGGTGGACATAAGATGCTTTAACACCTTTTTACTCATATCTTGGACAAAACCTACATAATGTAATTTGAGCTACCAGTGGGCTGACTCTAAAAATTTTCTTCCAACTCCACCTGTCAGAATACAGTGCAGAAAATAGCCAAGAGAAGAGATACTGCTTTGTGAACTGGTTTTCAGAAAATTCTGGAAACTGTTTCTGAGAAGTACCCTGCGAACACCTGCTGTCTCAGCCACCAATGGCAGGGCCTTGAAGGGATGGTGTGAAACAGAGTTGAGGTTGAGATGTTCAGAAGTCAAATAGTGGGAGATTACATTGAATCTAACATCAAGTACCAGACACTTTTTTTCCCAAAAGCAAAGGGAAATGGCAGGTGCCAGAAGGAAGCCAAAATCTTGCCAAAGCAGGTGTGCCTGCTTATGATGTCTCTGTACTGGCTGTGTTTGGGGCGGAAGTGAGTCTCTAAAGACTGAAGAGAACACTTGGATTTTGTGTTTCTTGAGCTCTAGCTACCCTGCTTCTAGCAGGGTGAGTGGGGTTGGAATTGGGCTGGAATAGTAGAAAGGTTGCTTTTTTTTTTAACCATACCAGAGTAGAACCACCTCTGCCAGTGGGTTTTGACTCAGCAGGGCCCCACTGACAAGAGAAGCTCTGTGCTATTCATAAGGCCATCTTGAGGGTACATGGGTCAATATGGCCCATTCCGTTTTACATTAATGCCCAGAGCTTGGCTGGACACAGATTGCAGTCCTCTTTCAGGACACTTAGAAGGGGGAGAGACATCATAAGTGAGGCCCCGGGTGGGAGGGTGGGGCAGTTTTGGAGTGAGTATCCTGGGCCCTAAGGAAGCTTCAGGCTTCCATAGAACCTTTTAGAAGAGACTTTTTTCACTATATGCTAAGGGTCAAGGCCCAGATTAGTTGCCTTTCTGAAGACTGTTTCTTCTCCTGCCTTGAAGTTCTGAGCAATCTCCTCCACTAAAATGTAAACTCCTTAAGGACCTGCTTGCTTGTATGCACCTCTGCCTCCCCCGTGTCTGTGCCTAAACCAGAACATAGCAAGCATTCAACAAATGTTAGTTAAATCAATAGATGCTCCCTCCACAATCATTGCATGATAACAGTTTAGAAAAAGTTTTCATTTCTTTGAATGTATCATCACTCCAGATTACAATCTCCTTAAACAGTGAACAATAAAACATTACTTTGATTTTATTTTTTTAAATCTATCCTTAAAAATAAATAGAAAATAAAAATACTAAAACATTATCAGGAATGCCCCTTAAGGGGACTACACCCCTTTACCTACCAGTAATCTGACTAGACTTGCCCAATTCAGCTCCAAATCGCAGGTGGATGATACAATTCTGTGGGCACCTGGTAGGCCGGATACAGATTCAATGAAGTTGATGTGAAAGCAGGGGAAGCCATGCCCTTGGAGTTTAGAAAGAGTCTCAGAATATCTCATGCTTTTTAGGAACAATGCAAAGACATTTGTATTATATTTCAAAGTCATGTTTATTCGATTTTTTTAAAGTATAGAAACCACATAGGAAATATAGATGAACTACAGGATATACTGAGAAATCTGGCACTGTGCATTGTCCCCTGGTACCATTATTTTTACAATTATGAATTACATGTTTTGTTGATTGTCTGACTCCCCCTGTTCACCTATGGTCTCCATCTGGTCAGGGACATTGCCTGTCTTACTCATGCTTTCCCTCAAGGGGCAAGCACAGAGCCTCACTACATGATTGTTAAATGATGAATAAGCAAAACGTTAAGTAGATCGGTATCCTGTCAGAAGTTCTGAATGATATTTCCTTTAGGAGAAGAAGCAAAAAGGAGTTTCTATAAGGTGTGAGTGGTGATGGAACCCTCCCACCATGGCGAGCAGGCATGGTGGCTGTGATAATGCCTTACGTGGTATCCTTGTTCACCAGAGGCAGAATTAGGGAAGGAAGGCACATCCTTCAGGGTCCCAACAGGAAACAGATGACAACTCCCAAACCAGGTAATTATGGGGAATTAATAAATGGACTTTTACTAAGGGGTGCACAGGTTAAGAGACACCTATAAGAAATGATAAGGCCATCTATACCTAGTAATGAAAGGTGCTTTCAGTATTCTTAGGCCTCTGTGGACAAGGGAGCAAGGGATTCTGGGGCCACAGAGCCGTAGGAAACTGTCAGATGGACTATTGCCTTCCAATAGTGGGACAGCGCCAACCTACCAAGAAGACAGTGGGGATTTGTGTACGGGGGGTGGGGGAGATGGTAAGTATCTCTTTCATCTTCCAGCTCCTAATGGTGCCTTTCATGGGCTGAATCTAACTGAAAGCCAGAGAGTGCAGGTGTCTGGCAGCCCAGAGTGTCAGCCTCCCAGGGCACAGAATAGGATGCAGAGTAGAAAGCAGATCATGAAGATGAAATGTAATACCCAGCATAGACGGCTAGGCCCACAACCACAGGTTTGCTGGAGAGAGCTTATCAATATCTTTCTGATTTGAGAAAAAACCCAAATAGCAACTACAAAGCCCCATGATTTAGATTCTTCCTTTCAATAACCTTTCAGTAAACACTGACTGAGCACCTCCTCTTTACCAGGCACGTGGGGGCTGCTGGGATATAAGAATGAAGGAATAAAACACAGGACCTGCCTTCAGGGAGCTTCCAGTCTAGCGAACAGAACTGTGCTTTTAAAGGATACAGGTGAAAATGTCGCTGAGAAAGCACCTGGAGAGGACTCCCCATAATCGTGGGCTTCTTCAGCGAGGATTTTCCAATGGAGCTCAAGTTCAAGCTGTGACTGGAAGGCAGGAGGAGAGGAGGAGTCAGGGTGGGGTCAGGGAAGGAAGGAAGAGTGGGGGTGGGGGGGAAGCACAGTCCCAACCAGAGGAAATGGCAGGTGTAAAGTCAGGAGGTAAAAGAGAACAGGATCATTTTGTGGGACTCTTGAAGTGATGCCCAAACTTAAGCAAGATGGCTTGGTGGTGCTCAGCACTGGTTATTTACTGCACGAACCTGCTCTCATTTTGCTCTTAGAAGGTGGGTAAAGAAGACTTGGTGGCTTCAGCATGCATTTAGATAGGCCTGATTTTTGTGAGCATTCTCTTGTGGATCCACCAAAACACTCTCAGGCTCTCCTTCAGCGATGGCTGTCATCTCCTCAAAGTATAAAAAGAGCCAGAATTTCTGCCTATTATTTTCAGATTGCTTCCTCTGCAGGAAATTGTGTCAATTCATTTGGATATTTGTGGTTTCACTGTACTCCCCGAGCCAGTACATCATGATGTGGTAACTCTGAGCTCCAGTGGCACATTATCAGAGCCGACTATTTCTGGAAGCCAGGAGATAACAAACAAAGCAGCTTCATTTGGCCTATAAGCATGTTAAACACCCTCAGCAAAGGACAGTGGAATACAAATATGCCTTCCTCCTGACTTTTATCAAGGAGAGGAGAGAGACGTGGGATGGGTATAAATTATGTGCCCTGCTTCAGTGCAAGATCTATCATAAAATCTGTTGCCACCACCGATACAAACTGGCTTCACTGTATAATTTAGTGACAGTTTTGTGCATTATGGCTTTTTGCTGACAAGAGTGCTGCATAGCGAAATGCTGCCGTATCTAAGTATGGATGGGCCTGCCTAAAGATTTCAGCCATTTTATTCCATCCTGAATTAACATGCTCAGCCTAATCCTCATCTCCCTGGGAGACTGAGAATGGGAGGGAGGATGAGCAGCAGGCTTTTCATGCAGGTGGCTGGGGCCTGTGTTTCCACTTGCCTGCATACCATTCCCCCTTGTGAGGCTGCTGATTGAAACTTACGCAAAGATTACCTTGGTAATAACTTGAGCCTTATCGAGGAAAAAACCACAACAAATTAATGAAGTTTCTGCCGATAAAAGAAATATAAAAGGCTTACTTTCCTAAAGATGCCTGATACCACGGATAAATTATAGACAAATAGAAAGCTTGCTGTAGTTTATGCCTAATTATAAATGACTTAATATCAAGTCAGACCCAAAAGATTCAGGGGTGTGATCATTCTGAAACCTAATTAGTTAGTGGGAGACAGTACTACAGTATCAAGATTTTCATTAATACAAGGAAGTCTCTTCTCTACTCATATTTTGCATTATCCTGGTGGCAAATAAGAAAAGTTTTCTTCCTGAGTAGATGAGTTGGGCTCAGGTTACTGAAATATAATTGCTTAAAAATTGCATTATTGGACCAGGTCAAGGCTGCAAATGTTAGGGCCTTGGTTGAGACCAGTAATCACAGAAGGTGTCTTCATCTGTTTGAACTGCCAGAAGAGAATACCATAGACTGGGTGTATTAAATGACAAACACTTATTTCTCGGTTGTGGAGGCTGGAAGTCTGAGAGCAGGGTGCCAGCAGGGCTGTGTTCTTGGTGAAGTTTCTCTTCTTGGTTTGCACATAGCTGTCTTTTTGTTGGGTCCTCACACAGTGGAGAGTACTAGTCTCTTCCTCTTCTTACAAACTCACTAATCTCATTATGAAATCTCCATCATCATGACCTCACTGAAACCTAATTACCTCCCAATATCATTCCATTGGGGGAAGCATTGCTGCGTATGACTTTGGGGGAACATAAACATGCAGTTCATAACAGAAAGTATTTATGTCTATCAGAAACCAGGTAGAGCATGAGCATACTAATGAGATGACAAGGTCTTTGCTCATGACCATGTTAATGAACCAAATTTAGTACATCATGATGACCTAAGCATCTCTCTAGGCTGTTCTTTCCCTGCAGAGGGGCCAGCTGGGTGGGAAATGGACTTCCTTTCTGCTTTGATTCCTCTCTCTTCACAGTCACAGAGTGTCTTTTCCTCTGCCTGCTTCATTGTCTTCACCTGTCATCCTTCCATATGCTTTGTTCCTCAACCTCTGATTCTCATTCTCATTCTCTACCCCACCCCAAAGCATAGGTGATCTGGACCAATGAGAATAGATGACTTAAAGAGAGAGAGAAAATGAAAAATGATTGCCTCTAAGGGAGTAGAAATAAGAGATTTGTAATCATCCAAGTTGGCCTCAGATCACCGTGGGCCCTTTATAGAAACACAGCTACAGTTCTCGTAGCTTTGCAAACAGTTGCATTATCAGTGAGATACCTTAGCACGTGAAGCCAGGACAGACACTGTTGATAACATGAAGAAAGTCTTCAGGGCTTCCTCTCAGACTCTTCAAATTCTCCTGCCACCTGAGTTAGCAGCCCTTTTATTTACTTTTTCCTTGTCAATCTGCTCATGCTCTCCCCTTTCTCTTATATCAAATCTTGCTTTTTAGGGTGGATTTTAAAAATTCATGCACAAAGAGGAATCAATCGTTGAAAATAAGTATTACCCTTTCAATGGAGCCTCGCCTCCCAAATAATTGCTCTCTCGTACTCACCTGCTAGAGGAGGGTAAGAATGGACCCTTGAATTGACTGGAGCCTGATTTAAAATGCTCTCAGACATCTGACCCCCTTGTAAAATCCTGTAGTTCCATTTGCACAATTTTAGATTCCAACAAGGGTGGTAGAAGTAAGAGCCTCACAGGGGTCCCTGAAATCAGAGAGGCAGCTTCCTATGTCATTTACTCATGTGGCCATTCAAAATAATATAAAACAGAAACACAGTCCATGGATGTGGAAGAGAGGAGGGAGGAGACCACCTACTATAGAAGCTTTCTTCATCCACTGGCCTCTTAGATAAAACAGCCAGCCATCTCCTTTTGATGAGTTGTGGGATTTCTGCAAGCAGTGTAGTGAGAGTGGTTGTGCTTTCAAAGTACTATCATCTGGGCTCTTCGCTAAGGTTGGTCTTTGGCATCTTCTTATCTTCACTATCTGTACCTTAATTTTTTATTTCCATTCTTGTTGGTTTCTTCCCTATAGCTGGTACCCTATTCCTACAGGACTCTGCTGTCAACCAGCTATCACATACATTTGCCTTACTCAAAACTTCTAAGGGTCTTTGTCCATCCTTCTTAAAGCTGTGTTCCTTTTATAAGGGAACTTCAGGAGGACCTCAGAAATTTCTCTCAGTTGTGTTCTATAATTCAGAGAAAGAAAGATTTTTCTTTTTATTTGTTTTATTTTTTTAATGTTTCAAATTATTTTTATTGCATTTTTCCCATTTTTAATTGATGAGAGGGGAAGACAGGGGTCGCGGGACATTGATTTGTTGTTGCACTTATTAATACATGTATTGGTTGATTCTTGTACGTGCCCTGACTGGGAATCAAACCCACAAACTTGGCATATCTGGATGATGCTCTAACCAAGTAAGCTACCCGGGTAGGTCTGGGGGAAAACTTTTGGAGGGCTGAGAGTCCAGAGCAACATTTCTAAAACTGCTGCGTGTAAGCAAATATCTATTCCTATAAGTCTGGCTTTGAGGTAAGCTGTGACTTGAGAAACACTGCTGGGAATCTGACTGTTATTAATAATTCTCCCCAATAACCAGTCTTATTCAGATCAAACTGTCCAGCCAGTCCTTTGGAGAGATGGCCAATATTCAGCAAAGTCTATCAGAATGTGTTGAACATTTTAATTTTGAATCTGTAATCAGTTGATCACGGCAGTGGGCAATCTGCTCTCCTGGCCTGCTAGAATTGTTCTTTGTTGGTTTTGGGTTTGGGTTTTGGTGGTGGTGGTGGTGTTTGGCACCAAAAGGGAACTAGCAATTCTTAATTGGACTATCCTTCATTTACTCAGTGTTTTGGGACTTTGCTCAACAGCTGGTTTCTGACAAGAATTAATTACCCCCATGAGAGAAATGTTTGCCAAATACGTTAAAGTTCTGTCAGGTTGAGTGGGTGCAAACTGGGCCTGACCATAATGATCATGATTTTTCTAATAAAAAGGCAGAAACAAAACAAAATAATTCACTCTAAGATATAATGCATTAATTTTCAAACTCACAGTGACACAGTAAATATGTGCATTTGCTAAAAGGAAATTTTGAAAAGAATTCATGTTTTGTTTATATTATACAAGTGTTTTTAAAGTGTATGAGTATATTGGATACATAGTTGGCAAAAGGGTGTTTTGACCAAATGTTTTACAGAAATTACAAAAAATATCTTGTGATGCCACATTTAGATTGTTTAGTTTGTTATTGATCTAGTTCTAAAGAAAACCAACCTCTCAAAGATTATCTGTGAAAGTAATTGGTGAAGGTGTTCTTGTATATGTGTGTTTTTGTGTTTGGGTTTCTTCCCCTAGAAAAACAAAGTGTTTGAGTTCATAGCACAAAATGAGGAAGGCAATTTTGTATGCCAATCTTATAATACTCATAGTCTTACTTTATTCCCCTACCATGTCTGTTTTCTCTAGGGCATTCTGAACAGTGGGAGAAAAGAAGGAAATTAAATTCATATTCTTTCTTAGATACTTCCTGAAGAAAAAAAATACTGGAAAATGCATGCGAATTCTTTTCATGAAAATTTCTGTAAAATAATCCACTGTTGAAATTGCTAACAGCTGTCTTTTCACACTCTATAACCCCCAGCAGGTAGGAAAATCCCCTGCAGGTTTCAAGATATTGCATGTCAATGTGGTAAAGCACAGTTCTTTATTACTATTTTTTAAGACCAGGTTTCCAGTATTACTGCAACCGGAAAAGTCCCTGGACTGTATGTGTAACTGTTTCCTAGCTGAGAAAAGGTAGTATCATTTTATTGCCAGCCAGAATCTGAATGGATCAGCCCTCAACTTCTCAGACTTGACTACACCCAGAACCAAGCCAAAGAAAGTATAAGGCACCTGATTGATGGAATCCTGAGTCTCTGTTTTCAACTTTAATGTGGACACTACCTTCATTTTCAGCTGAGTACGGGCAATGCTTCTTCAGTTCACCCCACACTCATTCACTATGAATTAACTAATCAGAGGCATAAAAAATTATTGTGTATTTTTAGGTTTCTTTTCTTTCTTTCCTTTTTTTTTTAACTTAGGGAATAACCAATGAGAAAATTCCCAAGGGGAAAGCTCCCCCATATCTAGGTTTTTCTCATCATGCTATGCCTGAGGTTTAGATTGCTTAATTCTTCTTTTAAGGCAACTAAGAGTACACTCCTGGAACTCTAGTGAAAGGAGGTCAACTTGGAGTAGCAATGAAAAATAGACAAGGCTGTCTCTGGGACAATTTACCTTGTGTCTTACCTCACAGTTGGCCAGCAATTAGGAGACTTTAGATTTTAATCCTCATCTGTAATTGTGGGATGAAGAAATATTTTGCTCTCTGGGGCATTTCTCTTAAATGCATGGTCCAGGAAGTTCTGCCCCCATGTAACAGAATGAAGGAAGCAAAAGGTTCCTCCTTTAGGGTTACAATACAGAAGTTTGAGGAATCATTTCCTCTCATATCCCACTGGTCAAAACTAGGCAACATCTAACTGCAAGGGAGACTTGGGAAATGTGGTCTTTATCCTTGGCAGCCCTCTGCCCAGCTGATAATTCTATTGGCATGCAAGAAAAAGAAAGTAGATGTTGGTAACAAGACTTGAGCTGGCAGGGGATGCTCAGAAGTTGGAAGGGAAGAAAAGGGAGGCTTTGACGTAGGCTGTCATCTACCTTATCTGGTCTCAGATAAGAGGTTCTTAGTCTTCTGGGACTTTCTCCTCTTTAGCCCCACATAGTTGTGGCACTAAAAAGTCAGGTTTACTTTGAAATATATTTTTTTACTTTTCTTAATTGATTTTCTAAATCTTTAATTAATGACGTCGTTGGTAGTCCTATTTGGAAAGAGTTTTTTGTTCCACAAATAAGAATCATTAGTATAAACATCTTTGAGACAGAAGGGTTTAGGAAAAAATATCACATTTATTTTTCAAAATCTACCTTTTCCTTAATCTGAAGATTATTTCATGTGAAGTGGTGATTGCTCCATCAGTTTGCTGCAAGTTTGGAACTACATGTTCCAGAAAGATATTTAAAGTCTCACATATTTTTTTTCTTTATTCATTGGGTGACAGCCTCAAAGTGAAATGCACCACCCACCAGAGGGCATGATTCTATCCTGAGCTTACCCAGCTCCATAGGGAGGAGGAGATGGCCTCTTTAGCCCTAGTCAGCTCTTGATTCTACCACATGCTTTTGGACCAAGAAGATGCTTTTTTAGTGATCTTAGGCTCTGAGTAACAGAGAAGAACAGAAGAGCTGTTTTCTGTGACATACACATACCACAGTAGTAGAGAAAGGGCAATTCCAGTTCAATAGAACCTCTTTTAGAAAAGGTGAACTTCAATTTTTTTTAATTTTTCCTACATTTCTTCCTGTTGCAACAAACTCCTTCAGCCAGAACATCTAACTTCTGGGTAATCCAAGGGGACTTGAACAAGTGCATGAACATGTTTTGTTCTGGATACCAAATGCCTTGATTTAAAATGACAAAATTAGGCACTTCATAATTAGTCAATGATCCCCTAAATTGGAACATTTGTAAAAATGCCTGTTATTATATAAAATGTACACCTAATCTCAAACCCTCATATCCTCTATGTTTAATATTGTTCCTTTAAAATACCCTTTGTGATTATTTCTTTGACAGAGTTAGTTTCTTAGTTTATATAATTAAGATCACAAGACATTTACAGAGACCTCAGATGGATTTTGAATACACTGTGTGTATAATAAAATGCATCTCTTAAGATGACAAGGAAGAACTGATGATTTTAAGATCTAGTTTCCCAGAATACAAATTTTAGCTTAAATCATCTACCTGCATAAAAGATAAAGAGAGACAGCTGTGTGGCTCAGTAGTAATGACGGTCAAGTTTGGAGACAGGCAAGCTTGAGTAGAGTCCTGCCACTGCTACTCATTAGCTGGATGATTTGGAAGGAAGTTATAAAACCTCTCGTACCCTTGGTTTCCTTACCTATAAGATGGGGTTAATCATGATGCTTATTCTACATGGTGTTGACAGAGTTAAATGAAAAATTTCAAGTTAGGAACTTAGCACACTATCTGACCAAGATAAACATCCTATAATTGTACATTACCATTGATATAATTATTTTATTTTATGTATTTAAATATAACAAGTTTACAAAACATTAATAATATGCAAAAATGAATCATGACAGTTTCCCAATTTGCTTTTTTGCAATTAAAACAGAATCTACATGAAAATAAAAATAGGTCAAAGAGGTGTACTGTTTACATGTCTGTGAAAAGTTTCCTACCAAATTAGATGCCAGTGAAGAAAATTATATATTGTTAATTTGCTATAAATATACATATAACAAATATTTACTTTAAAATTATACATGCATTACAATTGAGATTTGAAATGCAAAGGAAACTAGGATTGAAACAGGAAATCCTCCTTGTAAGTGTATTTCTACCCCTTTGCTCCCATATGTATAGACAAATTATATTTTGACTTTCATTACATGACCACACACATTGGACTCTGTAACATAGTTTTGACCAAAATTATCAGGTATTGGAAAAAAGCTGCACATTTGGCAGATGCTATTTTTAACTAGCACTTTATATCATTGCATATATTTTCAGGCAAAAATGACTATGCACACGTACATAAGCATTTGTATTGTAATTATGTCCTTTTTGCCTAATGAATCCAACAATTTAGCCAGTGCTTCCTCCGTGGCTGTTCCTTAGAACAGGGACTGGGAAGAGCAGAGGGAGACACTGTTAGTCTCTATCCAGACTTATTCTCTTTCAGGGGTCATCGTCAGGACAAAATGAGGTGTTGTGAATGGAAGGAAAGGAAAGCTTTGGCTGGTTACTGCCTGCTTTCCTTTCCTTCTGCTAACTCCACCCCTGCCATCAATATGTATTTGTTTTCTAAACTGAGGTACTTATTGGAGATATGCTGCTGCATACTCTTCTGTGTGTGCATGTGGGAGGTGGTGGCAGGGGTTCTGGTTTTAAATACCCCGTGGACCAATAAAATGCTCCCTGCAGTAGAATGGTATCCATACTCTCCGCTCCACCTTATACACCTCAGCTCCATGCCTCACACTTAACTCTATCACTTTTCTCTTCTTGGTATTCAAATATCTTGGCCATGGCATGATCTTAGAGAACTTTCTCAAGCATAATCAGTATGAAGTGAAATCACAATGCAGGAAGGTTTGGGTAATGTGCATTGTAATACATTTTAACTCTCTGAAAATTAGCCAATCTTAGTTGACTATTCTCTTTGTCAAGAATAGTCAAGTTTTAAAGAAACCTCATCTCCCTGGCTAAAAAAAAATAATTAATAAAGGCATTAATTAAAAGGCTGCAGTAAAATCCATAAAATCCAACTCAGTAAGGTACTTCTGACTTACTTGGAACCTCTATTTCTCTCCCTTTTTCTCTAGGTTTACACCATTATTTAACACTGCGGTACATTTGCTCCCTTTCCTCTTGTGGCACACCGTGTTTTCCTCAAGGATCTTAGTTCTACTCTGAGTGGCGATGGCACTGATTCTGAACCAAACCTTTATTAAATGTCAGAGTCATACCCCACCTTGTCATTCTGGGTCTTTCACTTCAAATTCTTAAGAAGGAGTAATTAGTTGGTGGCCAGTCAGTAAGTGCATTTATTCTTTTTGGGCCTTTTATTCACTCCTGATCCAATCCGTAGTGTCTGAGAGAGATCCTGTGGATATATGTCCTTCAAGGTTATTATCTATGTCAGGTTAGATAAGGAGAAGTTGAATAAGCCCTACAAATAGACTAAATATCTTGATTTCACTAAAACTTTTTATTAAGCTGAACATTCCAAATCTCAATACTGCTGAATAACAGAAAATTTACTATGGATACATTTCAGTGTTCTCATTGCCCATTTTAGTTGGTTTGGGTATAAAATGAAGTGTATATTGTTCAGTACAATGGCATTCCAATGTGATTATTTAATAAAAATTACTTAATAACATTGATGATGGTGATAATAATGAAACTGATAAGCTTGAAGAAAAGTCAAACATCTTATATGTTATATTCACAAGTAAAATAGAAAAAAGTCATGTATTACTAATATTTTATGGGCTACAAATGATAACCCACAAAATGACTATAATAACATTGGGAAAAACATGGTATCTAAACATTTATTCGTAAGACAGTATTGTATTTTTTCCTACCTGTTTAATATATCTGTAGATTAGAAAAAAATAATAAGGATCACTTTGTTAAAATCTGCAAAAAGAAAACTTAAATCTAGTTCAGGAGGTATAGGTATAAACTAATAAACCTGACAATAAAAGTATTACAAGGTAAGAGAGAGACAGCCTCTACTCTCTTCTTGAAATTGTTACAGTGATTTAAAAAATATTTTTTAAAAACTTGAGCATAAGCATGGTGATAATAAACTGAATTCTACATTTATCAGTAAAAATGTCATGGAGATTATTAAATAACTATTTATGGCTATTTTATCTTTTGAAATATAGAGATTACAGAAGTCAGCAGAAAGTTTTCGCTTGATTATTTCCTTTAAAGTTCAAAATAAAGTCTGTAGGTTTGCTCTCTGTAGGGTGTGTGAGACGTACAGGAAGTGAAGACAAGGAGAAGCGACAGTTCACTGAGCCGAGATAGGCTACGTGGGGTGGATGTCTGCCTGAGGGGGTGAGAGGTATTACTGCTGCCAAAACTGTACTCTTGACTTTGCCCACACCAGACCATTATATTCTATTTGTGGGAGGACAGTGGACAATTGGAAAAAGCTCTTGGCTTCTTAAATGGATGGGGGACGGCTGGAACTTGTTTACTGAGTTTAAGACAGAAGCCAGAACTCTGATGTCACTTAGACCTGTGCTGCTACTCAAACGGGGTGTGCTCTGATTGCTCTAATGGGATAAAAGACTCAAATTCAAAATGGTAGAATTGTGCCAGACTTGTAACATAAGTGCTTTTAAAAGTTTTACTGGAAAATGTTATTGAGATGATAACTTTAAGTGAGGTGCAAAGACATAGAGATAAGTATTTGATATTGAATCATTATATATAAAATCAATTCTAAGTTATATAGTTCTTTGTGGCACAAATGGTCAGGATGCCTGTTACCTGACAGGGAGATGGGCAGAGAGGAGGGTGTGGAAATATCAATATACTAAGTATGTGTTCACCTGTCGGACATCACTTGCAGAAATACATCTAAGGCAACAACCACTTATTCCCTAAAGCTAAATGCCAAAACAGACTAATAATTTTTACTTGAAAGAAATAAAATACAGTAGTCCCTCTCTATATCACAGTTCATTTATCGTGGCCTCACTGTATCGTGGGATTTTTTTAAATATTATATTTAATTATTTATCGTGGATTTTTCATTATGTTGTGGGATTTTGCGATACTGTATTCATATGTTGTTAAAGTTACGTAAGTTTAAGAGTGTAGAATATGTTTAAGAACATAAGTAGTGTTTATAAAAGTGTGGAAAATGTTAATAAGAGAGTGGGAAAGGTTAATAAGGGACTGGGAATGGTTTATAAGTATGTGGGGAGGGTTTATAAAGCCTTAAAATATATATAAATACTAAAATAAATGTAAGGTTCCTACTTCGTGGATTTTTACCTATCATGGGGGAGGGGAGAGTCTAAAACATAATATCCACGATATGTGAGGGAATACTGTAGTTACTAATATTAATGTACTTATGTAAGTATATATGAATGTGTTGACTATCAAAAACAAATGTCCATGTAAACAACTTGTTTGTGCTGACAATATCCCACTGTTGGAGGGGCAATGTAATGCTTCTGAATATTTCCGATTCTTGAAGAATGTTCTTAGGTGAAAAGACAGTTTTTCACCCAGCATGAATTTTTACCCTGTCTCACTTACCCTTGCCTGCACATACACATACACAAATTTCTTTCATAATACTGTTTCTACACAATAACATATCTCCTGTATCTCTCCCTATCATTGAAAAAATACACTTGTCATTTGCATATTACAGATCTACTACTTTGTTCTATATATGTACATTAGCCTATGCATAGTAAATAGAAATGTAGCTACTTGTAATATTAAACTCAGGAAAACTAGAAATAATAAGGAATAGAACAGCTATGGGGAGAAAAATTATTCAACACCAGATAATTCAGGATCAGGCAGTAGGTATGAATATTACCCCATCCCACTGATAAGAACATGGAAACAGACAGAGGCAAAGTCACTTGCTCAAGGTCACTGTCTAGGAAGAAGCAGAGATAGGATATGGATCAAGTCAATTCGCTTCATTGTCTATGCTCTTAACCACTAAACTAGACAGTCCCTAAGCCTTGTCCCTAAACTGGGCCAGAGGATTTAGATGTTTCTTAATTCTGGAAAACCATTTTATTAGCAATTCAACAAATACTTTTTAAGCACCGTGGCGCATGAGTCCTAGGTACCTTTGGGAGTAAACAAAAAATTAGGGCACTACACCAAAGGGAGTTAAGAGAACTATAAAAACCACTGAAATACTAGGTAGAAAGCAACATAAATATTAAAAGGAAGACACTGATGAACGATATCGGAGTTCTCAAAAGAAAGGAACTCATTTCCAATTTGTAGGTGTTAAGGGATGTGAGTAGGGAGGATGAGGATATGAGGAAAAGCCTCTTGAAGGCGACGTTCAAAAGGTAAGTTGACTCACATATCTTCATTCAGGTAAGTAAAAACTGTTAGAAAAATGTGGGTGGATACAGGAAACAGCGGGTAGTGTGTTAGCCTTTGTTGGCTTCAGGAGTAGCTGGTAGTGAGGCAGGAAAAGTGAATTAGGTTCAGGCCATGAGGAGCATTGAATGCCTTACTGGAGTATTTGGATTTCATTTGGTTGGGAACTACAAAAATTTTCAACTAGGCTTCAATAAGCTTAATTATTCAGAACGGTGTGGTTACTTTGAATGCTAATGTCTGGGGTGGATAAAGCTGTTCATCTGTGTTCAATTCAATGGAACAATCATTTACCTAGAACCACCTAGGATCACGGTTTTGTGATGAGTTAGGGATTATAGAAATAATAAGATATTATCCCTGACTCAGAGGAGCTCCATATAGATATTGTGTTATAAAAATTAGCAAAGTTCTGTGAAGGCCAAGAGGAAAGTATATGAACTCCGAAGGCTTGTGGGGGATTAACATGAGGAGCCTGTTCCCTCTCTTTAAGCAAATGCTAGTTCAGTCACAGTTTTCAGATTGTGCCTTTGGCTCCAGACTCAGACCAAATAAATGACTTTCTATCACTGAGGGACAATTTGGAAGAATTACTAAGTGTACACAAATCAGAAATGACTGTGTTCATGTTGGCGCATATTGAATCTTCTGCATCTAGCACAGTGATGGATCAATAAGCATTGACCAAAAAAGACCAGTATGAAGAATCTGGGAGTGGTCACAATGGGGTTAGAGGCCTTTGCCATATGTCTCACCTCCCAGTTTAATTCCCATAGGACCCAGGAAGAGCATATGAGACAAGCTGAGGGCTAGAAGAGCCCCAGGTATTTTACAGTAGTTTGGGTTAAAAATTAACACTCAGTCATAGTAGTAAACCAAGATTATACCAACTTCAGGAAATAAAACCAACTGCTTAGCAAAGATATTATGTAAAGTTAAACCAATTATCTGTACCAAAATCAGCTAATCTGTTGATTGATGTGGGGGATAGCACAATAGCTATTGATACTTATAAAATGTGAGAGTACGGTTCTTTAAAACAGCAATGAAATAGGCTTCTTTGGTCAGGCAAACTTTATTGTTTTAATAAAGAAGTCCTTTTGTGTTGAGCTTCATAACAAATTACCTCAGGATTTTCTAATTGTTATAAAGTCTACTGAAATTATTATTTGGTATCAGCATACTGATAAGGCAAATATTCGCAGAAAAAAAATTCAGTTTAGAAAACTCAGTTGTTCAAAGAGAAAAAGAGCACAAACACACCTTCAACAGCCATGTAGAGAATGTAAACCCAGAGGAAGAAAAGAAATAATGTCCCTGGTATCAAGAAGATCTACTTAGAGCTCATGGGATAAAATTAAGAAAAGGGACATTAAGCTAAGAAACCTGAAAAACTATCTTCTTATTGAAAATGTTCGAACTATGACTTAAGCTTCAGGGAAATTGATAACTACGCCTTTCCTGGACAAGGTGCTTGAAAGCATTTTGCAAGAAATATCCTGTTCTGCTGAATTTTATGATCCAGCAAGAGAACTTAGAACATAAAAATTTTATTTCAGTCCTTCCTATATTGTGATATGCTTGTCATCACCTGGTACTGCCATTGAAATTTCTATTAACATCTGCTTACAACTATGTCACTAGCTACCACATTTCCTGGTGACAATTAAAACATTGTAAATTTATTCTCATTAGAAATGGGCTCACACAATCAAAAGATTAATAATATTATAATAATGTTATTTTGAATGTGTCTGAGACAAAGGCCATTTACCATATAACCCTGGACCCAGTTTTATACCAAAGAAATAAATATATAAACAGAAACAAAGAAAAGACATCTCTTGATTATGTATGCTTAGAGTACTGTTGAAAACACAGGTACAGAAATGTAGACAAAAAATAATGCACAGAAGACTTGGGTCCGGGTCTGATCCAGGAGACAGCGGGTCTGGGCCCTTCTCTATTGTGTTCAAGTTGCATTTCAACGGGCAAATCGTGGATCCTGTCAGTACTTGTTTTTTCATTTGTAAAGGGGGTTGATATCAGCATCCTTAGTCTCATAAAATGTATGAGAATTTACTTTGGAGAGTCTGAAGGACTCAATTGTGCAAGAGATGGATAAGAACATGATCCAAAGAGCCTTTATATTTAGCTTTGTAGTATGCTTTTAAAAAAAATTTGCACTTACATTTAAATATTGATGTGTCTGGTGTTCTGGGAATTCACAACACTTCAAACCATGTAATGAAGCCACATTGTGAACATTTAATTAATTTAGAGTAGGTGCTAATTTTTAATATGAACTTTAAAACATGGCTTATTGTGAATAAACCATAAATCAGAGAATCCACCCACATATAAATGAGATTTGCCTGTAGCTTAGAAAGATCCACTTTCAACAGGCACTGGATAAAATATCTGGAAAAACATTATTTCCAGGTTTCCATAGTGTGCGACCTCAAAATGTGAGGAAATATTTCAAAATTAGAAAAGCATTTTTGCCATCAACAGCAAAGTTAGTAAATTATTTCATCAACTTGTATTAAAAAAGCAATCATTCATTTATCCCTTTCTTCGTCCATTCAGTGGCTCAGTGTGTTCAGTGAATGCAGAATGAGTGCATGAGAGCCGCCGGGGCTGGCGACCCAGCAGGCTGCCCTAAGCCAGCACACACCAGTTCAGATGCTGGATATGTGTGTTTGGTGTCCCAGTTGGATCACAGGCCAACGCCTGTATAACACTCCTGAATACAAGAATGCAAAAACAAGGCTCTTTTCCCAGGGAGGCTTCCATCTCATTGAAAAGCAATATAATCAATCCTATAATGAGGTAATTTATGCTCTCCTCAGGAAGAGCTGAAAAAGGACATGGAGGGCTGCCCTGGGACACTTAAAGAAGGCTTCGGAAGGAAGATTACAGTGAATGGGAATGATAAATGGAGCATCCCAGGCAGAAATGGGGAGCATATTCTAGACAGATGGAAAAACTTTGGCAAAAGCAAAGAAGTGTGAGCAAATGTGGAGTGTAGCAGGAACAAGTAATTCATCACTGATGGAGAAGAAAACTGAAGGAATAGTATGCAGGAGATAAGACAGCTCCAAGTAAAAATCAAGCGTAAATTATAAGATTTATGACAAAGATAAAAGGGAGCCATGGAAGAATTTTAATGGCACGATCAAATTTGTGTTGAGCACTATGCAAGGTTGCTGTGTGTGAGAAGAGTTAGATCCTTTCATCAGAGAGCTTCCTGCAGTTCGGACATGACAAAACATTCATGTGTAACATAGTAAAGAAAACTGCATATGAAAGATACTGAAGTAGATGGCTCAGAGAGTGCTATTAGGAGGGCTGGGGATGGGCTGAAAGTTTTTCAGAAAGATATTTTAGCTCCACTACACGAAAAAAATCAACAAGGTAATTTTCCTCCCATAACTTCTGAAAGTGTTCATCTGAAGACCATGTGAACATAAAAAATTATCTAAAGAATTTGAGATGAAAGAATCCCTGTAGTAAATTAAAAACTTTTATGACTAGAATTATCCAGATTCTCTGTTAGTCTGAGCCTCAAAAAAAAATTGCTAGTAGATCCCTAGATGTCACTTGGTTTTGTGTGGACTCAGCCAAAAATGATGTTTCTGACAGCGATTTCGACTGAGCTTGGTAAAATGGTGCCAGAGACACAGGAGAGTAAAGGTAAAGAGGGAAAAAAAGAGAGAACTGAGAGTGAATCCTCTTCTCAATTCTGGCTTTTCTTCAGAGATGGCCATGGGTTTGCCCTTTGCAAAATAGCATTTAAAAACACAACCCTGTATCTACAGATGATCTGGGGAAGTAGCCCAGCTGTGCTTTTCATATATGCACCTAACTTATTTCAAGGGTGTTTTTGTTTTATTTTTACAGCTGCAAAGTGTTAGCAATCCAAAAAGAGCTGCCAAGAGTACAATCAGATGAATTAGCTTAGGGTTGGTTTTCATGGTATATTCAAAGCTGTTCTAAATAAGTTCCCTGTGTGGTTGCTGAATATCCTGAGTGATCAGAGCTGTTTCCCAAACAGAGTCGGGATGGTTATTTCCCCATTTGCAGCTGCTTGTTTGATTTTTAAAAAGACCCTCCAAAACATTTTCACATCCCCTCAAAAATTGTTATATATGGCTATATACAGAGCAAGGTTGCTGCTATAACAAGAAAAAAGAAGACATCGACAGAGAAATCCTCATGAAGACCAATCACAGAACTGCAGGTGCACCTCAGTTTATGGACATGTTATAAAAATTAGCCAATCATAAATTCCTATAGTATTATGTTCTATTTTCCTATGGCTTCCACTATAATTTTCAAGAAATAGTCCTCTCCAAAGTGAAATAACCCAACTGTGTGATAAGAATAGTTTTTGTCGAGGAATTGAATATACTAAAAGCTAACCCTGTGACATCTGGAAGGTATAAACCTTGGAAAACTTCTATGACTTCCTGAACTTGGCAATAAATCACCACCCTTAGGATCTCCTTTCTGCTATAGCTTCACTCCTATTAAGCAGACAGACCATAGAAATGTCTCTTAGTCCTGACTCTACACGTGCAGTTCTTGGACTCCAGCCCTTGTGAAGCTGCTTGTTTTGCCTGGTGATTTACAGTGATTGGTCAAATCTGTGTGCAACTCACTGGTAATGACACCACTGAAAGTGTGACCTATTTAGGTTTAACATTTTATCAAGCTGGAGGTTTTGACATCCTCCTTTTCTTTCTTATCCATTCTAAAAATCTAGAATACTATTTTACTTAAAGTAGTGCTATTTTTTTTTCTAAGATTTTTTAGTCCATCTTTTCTGCTAGTTATAGTCAATACTACATAACGTAGATCCCTAGATGTCACAAAAGCACTAGTGTGACATTGGGGAAAACATGGCCAGCAAGTCAGATGCTTTTCTCAGCAATGATTCCATATATCTGTTCAGGCTAGCAATGTGGCTTAGAAGAGACATCTTAACTCAGGTGTTCTACATGACCTCATGTTGAGCTCGGTGTCTGCCAGGTGTTCCCACAATGCCCTGACAACTATTGTGCTCATTAGACTGTGAGTACCTGAGGGTAGGGACAATGCTTAGGGTATCTTCATCTAGCACTCTACTGCATCCCTGTATTACCAGTGCTTTAGCAGTGTCTGACACATTATAGGTGTTCAATAAAAATGATGTTAGAATAAATTAATGACTTCATTACCAAGGATGAATCCTCATGCTAGAGAATAATCTTGGAATAGGAATTAAAGGGCCTAAATTTTGGTCTAAACTTCCTGTGTCACACTGGGCAGATTAATAAGTCAAATCTGGTTTCTCCACTAAAGGATTTGGGCTAAGTGATTTCTAGTGATTCCTTCTAGCTCTGGAATTCTATGACGGTTATTTCAGTCCTATGGTTCTCTGATAAGAGGTTAACCTACTAAAATTGATTCTGGGTACTTTTGCAATGCCAAATTAAGGGAAATGAATATAACCAAACCTATAAGAATAGTTAAAATGGTGTATCTCAGAAATTTTTTAAAAGTGAGGAATTTGCCAGACCAGAATAAGAAGTAAATTACCCAAATGAAGGTACAACAGTTGGTTGATAGACTTGTCTTAGAGTATTTAGAAGTCTACCATTCATCAGAAGTTTCCATGTTTGTTTCAAATATAGTAGATAAAAAATTAGTTTATTAATTTTGATCACTGGAATTAACCAAACTGAAGAATGTAGACTCAAGAAAAAACTGATGTAGAAAAATAAACTGATGGTTTCTAGACAAAAGGGGAGTTGAAGGGCTGGATTAAAAAGATGACAGGATTAAGAAATACAGATTTACAGTTACAAAGTGGTCATGGCAATGTAAAGTACAGCATAAGGAATATAGTCAATATTGTAATACTGTAACTATATGTTGTGTCTGGTGGGTGCTAGACTTATCAGGGGAATCACCTCATGAGTTATGTAAATGTCTTAACCACTAAAATATTAAATGTCAATTAAAATAAAAATTTAAGATAAAAGAAGAATGCAGGCCCATGGTTAGGTATTTTAAATTCAGTTAGAACATTTTAATGCCTGCTAATTGGATGTAACCAAGTATTCTATATAAAAACCTATTTTGTGAAATTAATTTTATTAACCTTACCTATGATAAATCAGACAATCAATAATATGCAGCATTTAGCATACCCTCTGGAGTACCTAAACCCAAAATACTCCTTTGAAAGGTGCTCTGACACTATCATCATAAACACCTTTGAGTTAAAATTATGAAGACCCTTGTTAGAATGCAAATAAGCACACTTTTTCATTTACCAGCAAAGAGCTACTGAATATTTATTATGGGCTCAAAATTGAGTGCTTACTATTTGTCAGACATTGTGCTAGGAACCTAGAACTCAAAAGTGAGTTAAAAATTACTATGGTCTATTCTCTTATGAAGCTTATATTTTAAAATATTAAAGTATTAGTACATCAAGACACTGTAGCCCATTACCTTGAAGGTCAAATAATCCCACAAGACCACCCCACCCACTTGCAGTCCTCTGAACTAACAAACAAAACAGAGACAGACTCATAGAGAGAGAGCAGGGTGACAGCTATGGGGGTGGGGGGTTAAGGGGTGGAGAGACGGAGCAAAAAGGAAAAAGAGCTCGTGGACATGACAACAGTGTGGTGATTATGGGGGGAAGAGGTCATAAGGGGGATAGATGGTAATGAAAAATACAATAAATAAATAAATACAAATTAGTGTCTGTCCCCAAGAAGTCCAGGGAGAATGGAATTCAGAGGGTGGTTGAACTCTGATGGAGAAAAGAAGCAGGAACACTTCTAGAATATGAAGGACTTTGGCAATACAGAGCATGGCAGGGTGCTCCCATGTGTGACTCTGGGAACCCAGACAATAGTTTTAGGGGAGCCAAAAGGATCAAACAGAGATGCAAACATATGGATAGGGGAACTTGTATTGACTATGGATGGTTTTCAATACAGTCTAAGCCTGAAGAAAGTTTTTTTTTTTTTCTTAAGAACTGACATCAGCAATGTATTAAGTGACATGAATGGTACTGTCAAACAATAAGTGCACAGATGCTTTTTAAAGATATCTATACAGGAAAAAATAAACCTGAAGAATGTCAGATTGTCATTAAAATGGTAGATTTATCTAAAGCTGCCATAATGGGAAATTATTGTACATATACTGGTTTCTTTGCAAGATGGCATGGGGTTAGGGAAGAGGAAATGGACCTTTACTTGTACAATAGGTTCGGTAAACAAATCTATAACTCAGAGCTTGCCAGAAAAATGTAGACTTATACCAAAGAATTTAGTTTTTATTTCTAAGATAAATAATGCTTTAAGATTCTGAAGTGACCCAAGGTAACACTCAATCTACTTTGATTGAAAATTGATTAACACTTTGGGGGAAAATGTGTAACCAATTGAATTGGAAATTAAGGTAAATTAAAATAGGTTGCTAAGTTATCCATCACTGGGTGAATACAGTGGACACTTACTGATTTGCACTCTATCTATCAATATCTACTCTACACTGGATGATCAATAACCAAGGTTATTGGTGGTCTGTCTTGAAAGACAATCCTTAGGCTATAATACCTAACCAGATTAGAGTTTGCCTCATGCTACATCAGCCTTACCACAGGGCAGTAGCAAGACATCATACTTTCTTGATATTAATAGATATTAATTAGCTCAAAATCTCAACACATATTCCAATTTGTCAGTTTCTTAATTGAATTGTGTAGTCTCTTTTTACTTTGCATGTCCATGAATAGGTTACTTAAATCTAGCTCCTAAGATTTAAGTAAACATGATCAATTTTTAAAATATACTCATTGTATCCCTCTTATATTTTATCAAAAAGTGCTAGGTGATGAAAAACATGCCTTTGGCCATTCAGATGACAGAATGAATGAAAGGAGCCCTGGAGTGAACAACTGAGGACATCCTGTTTTGTTTCTGTTCAGATGCTGTCTTCTGTCTTTAGCTGCAGCAGGACCCTGTTCTAGTATTTCTCCCTCATTTTCTTCTTTCCCTCCCAGTGTGGCAACAGTGCTGGGCCAAAAGGAAGCAGAAATTAGGGAGTTGCACAAAACTTAAAGTGGAAAAGTGTAGGGGCAAGGGGATAAGTACTGCCTGAAGCTCTCAGCCCCAACACAAACACATGTGCACACATTTATTACATTTGAGTTGGTGTTGGTGATGGGAGGAGGTTGGAACTGACCCTACTGGAGGGATAGGGGAGTTTCCAAAGTCGTTATTAACTGGCATAAGGAATTTTCATTTAAGGAAACTTAAAACTCCAAAACCATGGAAGTGAAATGAACTGGAAAATAGTGTGACTGATCATACTGAAAAGACAAGGAGTTCAGAGTATCACCAAAACCAAATGGGGAGAAAACAGGTATCAAATAGATTCCATTTTATGGTTTGGGAAAGTGAGGCTCAGTACATTATTTAACTTTCCCAAGGTATAGAACTAGAAAGTAGTGTGGAATTGTGATTCTAATTTAAATTGGTCTGACTCCAAAGTTGAGCTTCTTTTTATTGAACTATCTTGCCTTTCTAAATAAAGAAATGTAGCAAAAAAACCTAATATTAGGTAGATATAAGTATCTATCTATGCTTATATTACATCTCTAAGTTTTTGGAAATAGGATTCTCTCAGGGCAGACCATGGTTTCAGATTACAATCAAACTGGCTTAAATGTTCCAATGTGGATGACCTAGGCAGTAAAGCCATGCGACCCAGAGGAGCTATCCTCCCACACCTGTCAACCCTTTACATTAAGGCATGTGACCAGCACACTGTGGCCATGAAGGAAACAGCTCACTGCAGTGGGACATGTGCATTTGGTATTTATTTCAGTGAACATGGCTGATCATACTGGACATTTACACTTGGACTTCCCTTGAGATCAACCATATTCAGCTCCCAGTCAGATGACCGTGGGGCATCTGTGTCCCTAAAGCACAGCTGTATCCTCTGTTCAAAGCTAATTGGTGTCCAGCCCATGACCTTGGCCCCATCACTCCATGTTCCAACCCAGTTCTGTCTAGTACTTGTGCATCAAGAGCCAGACATTCTAGCTGACAGAAATAGGCTGTTCTCAGCTGAGAAGCTCTAGGGAGAGTCAGCGGTAGGATCATTGCTCATAAAAATCCACATACACCAATATCTCTGACTTTATGTGCACTTGTGAAATGCCACTATTGGTACCAGTAAATAGAATTGTACATATATAAATACTTGCTGGGAAGATTATTATTAGTTGTAGGGGATCCTGATGTATGTGGCTAGGAAATTAAGTCAGCCTTAAAATACAAGGGAAAGTGAAGAAAATACACCCTATCCACCAAAATCAACCAGTTTATAAGCCTTCACCACACAAGTCCCTGATATGCTTCCAGAAACATTAGCAACAATTCCATTACCACTAATCATAGGAAAATTGTTGTGGGGCTAAGTTAGTAATCACTGCTCAATTTTATATAGCCCAAAGCTTGAGAAAGACCTTACCAAATGCCTTGTTTTCCAATTTTACTACAATTTTTGTGAAATATCCTGACTGGGATTTTTGCTTTTGCTTTTGTTTTAAACATCAAATATTCCAGTCCATACCTCTTTTTTGTACTATATTGGCTTTTGACTTTTTTTTTTTAACTTTTAACATTGGGTAAGTCCCAATAAAAAGGAAGAAAATGTGTTCATCCATCTTTGTTCTTCTTTAATATAGATTTGTTTCAATCATGTTGTTGTCTGCACTTGAAAATAGCAAGCTCATAGAATCTTAGTTTTAAGCTCAAAAATGTGCAGACAGCAAACATAAAGCTTAGAAAACCAGTCATATTGGCCCAAGGCCTCTAAAGCCCTTGTAAAAATGAATGTCTAAAACGTTAACATCCATCTCCTACCTGCACAAAAGCAATAAAAATGACTCCGCTTTAGCTCACTGTGGTTCTCATTCACGTTAACCAAATAAAGAAGAAAAGGACTCCATTTTCTCACTCATGCTTGTGCTAATTAGTCCAGAAACACAAAAGATTCTGGAATTTCCCACCTCTAAGGTCAAAACTTGTTTTTCCCCTAAATATGTAACTGCTGACACATTCTTCCCCTTGATTCAATTTTATTCCTGTGTCCTTTTATTTGCCACGCGCTCTTGGGGAAAAATGATGTGCTGAAGATAAAAGCGCATTCTGCCCACCACAGTTGATGGGAACCGGTATCGAAAAGCAGAGCTTTTTGAACTTTCCTAATTTAGAAGTCGGGAATCCCCAGTGACGGGCTAGGTGGTAAGAAGATCAAATGGTTAGAAACACAGAAGTGAGTCTGCTGAGTTTCTGAAGCCAAGAACGCTTCCAAAGTAGGCTTTCCTAGGCAGTGTGGAAAGGCAGCTGCTCCTCAGCTGAGGGACTGCTGGTTGCTACATGTTTTTATTATCTTAAAATCATCACACCTGCCAGAAGCACCTCCTTCTGGAACAAGTTCAGCTCTTTCTTGGCCCTCTCCCTCCTGGAAGCAAATGCAGATATGGGGAAGTATACAAAGTGTAGGCGAGGGAATTTGCACACGTTCAAAAACATGGCGAGAGCCGTCGCCTTTCAATGCAGCTCTCACAGAAGTCTCCAGGGCCATCCCAGTTGCCATTTGGACAGTCTTCAAAGCAACATGAACACTCTTAGGGCAGCACATTGTGCGCCCAAAAAATGGTTGACAGAATGAGAGAGAATCCCTTTCAGTATGATGATAAAGCTATATCTAGATATGTACACTTGTGTGTCATTTATATGTCCTGTATATCACACATACATGGATACATGCATATATATGTAAAAGTTATAGATGTACACATACATAAATATGTGTTTGAATCCAAAATAACATAAGTTTATTGTAAGCACTTAGAAAAATACAGGAAAGTAGGATCCCATAAAATTATAATGAACTTTCCTAGAAGAACTTTTTGTCTATTACTATCATTATACTATCATTATCATCAATATTATCCACAGCACCAACCACAGGGCGCCAAGCATGACATCCACGCTTTCCAGTCACTTCATGAATTATAAGGACATGCTGCTGAAGATCATTACACTTTGATCTGAATCCACTCATCCAATTCTTGGCTGAAAATACACATAGTCACTGAGCTATGTGAATCACAGGGTATTTATTCCCCAGCCCTTATGAGCCAAACATGTACTTTTTTCCCACAACAACTGGCAAAGAAAGCACATGGCAGAAGGGCCTGCAGTGAGCTCTTGAAGTAGGGGTGGAGGATCTATCAGGCTTCCCTGCTAGAGGAAACCCAGGAAACTTCCTGCCAGCTGGGTGCACGGAGAGAAGCTTTCCAACCTGCTGGCAGCAAAGTCTTGGTACTCAAGGGCCCCTTCTTTCCCCAGCACAGTCTGCTTGTTTTCTGTAAAACTCCTGTCGGGCATAAAGCCACTCTGGTGTGTCTGTCGTGACGCCAGACTCTCTGTGACCACAGTGCTATTCCATGCCATGGATCTAGTTTGGGGGTGGGGGAATCACTTAATCCCATCTTATTGGAAATAGAAGAAATTTTTATTTTGTTAAAAATCTAGAATATCGACAGATGTTTTATGCACAAGGAAATAAATTCATTTGTGTGCTACCAAGTAGCATAGCTATAACCAAAGTCAGTTTTAGAGTTATTGACAAAAAGATGATTAATTATAAACATTTATAGTACTGATTTGTATAATCCTGTCTCCTCCCTATCCTAGATTATTTTTAAGGTTTTATTTATTTATTTTTAGAGAGAGGAGATAGGAAGGAGAAAGAAAGGGAGAGAAACATTGATGTGCAAGAGAAACATCGACCTGTTGCCTCTCACATTGTTGTTCCTAATTGGAACTGTGGCTTGGCCTGCATGAGCCCTGACTTGAAATCAAATCAGTGACCTTTTGGTTCACTGGCTGGCTGTCAATCCACTGAGTCACAACAGCCAGGGCAGATGTTTTAACTTTAAGAAAATGAGATGCATGAAAAATGGGTCTTTCTTCACTCCAGACCTAGGCAAGTATCATTCACCCTTGAGAGTCTCACTCTTTTTACTCAAGTCCCAATACTTGCCTAAAGTTGCACAGCAGATGGTGACAAAGGTTGTTGAAATCTGGATCTCCCACTTGGTGTTCTCTTCTTTCATCCTAAAAGCGCTCTGTGTGCAATCTGAGTTTTCATTAAGAGAGAAGAAACCTCAGTGGGGATGCAAAAACCCACATTTTATAGATACAGAATAAGACAGTGGTTAGAAGTAGTTAAGAGTGTAGCTTCCACAACACATGTAAACTTAGACCCCAGCCCTGCAGTTTAACTGGCTTGAGCTTCAGCAACCCACCGGATGACTCTAAGACCCTGCTTCCCCGTTTGTAAATAGGATTGTTGGGAATATTAAATATGATTATACATGTAATGTTTTTAGCACTTGGCCTAGCTTATAGCAAAGACTTAGTAAATATGTTATTATTGGTAGTGGAGCTGCTTTAGTATAATATTTATTAATAGTCTAGGGGCCCAAATCCATTGAAATCTCCAAGCCCATCATGCTGGTACTGGTTTTGTATTTCCTCACTATCTCTTCTCTCTACCTGAGTTAAAGGTATTTTCTTTCAAATTACGTAGTCAATGATATTTGTTGAGCACTTACCATATAGTATAACTGGATAATGTATTGAGAAATATTTTAGAATCCTGTATTTACTTTACCTCACCCATTAAAGCTTTGAACTCCTCCCTACAGCTATCATTATCACAGGTATATTACATCTAAAAATATACTAAAATAAAATAGAGAAGAGGGGTGTTACTCCCTATGTGCTGGCCTGTTTTAGAGCATAGAGGACATGTTATGGTACTTTAAAACCTTTCAAGAGATTTTACTTTCATTATATTGTATGAATATAATGCTGAAAGACAGTGAGCAAAAGTGAATTTTCAAGCTAGAGTTTGCCTTCCTTCCAAGTTTTGAAGTTTTAATCCAGAGGAAGAATGGCCAGTCATGTTTCTTGGATCTGTGTTTGAATATTAGTGGTGTAAAGTAAAACAACCCTCAAATAGTCCTCGTATACCACAGGGGAGATGGGAGAGGCAGAATGATTGTGGAAGAGGACAAAAGAGAATCATTCCCAGATATCATGCCCTCCCTCACTCTTCTCCTATTAAATGACAAGTAGCTCAATGCTATTTGCTCCTGCTTTCAGTTAATTTTTCATATAGATCTCTATAGAAAGAACACCTTTGTTATAGGACACAGAAGGCGTTCCCTAATGTGAGAACCCACTACAGCAAAATAATGCAGAAGTGTTCTTCTCATGAGAACCTCTGTGGCCAACTTCATCTCCACTGAAGGGCTGATCCACTGCTGAGTGAAAGCCCTTTTTCTCCACCCACCCATTCACATAGGCTGCAACGGACAAGTGAGCATCATATTCATCAACTGTGCATAGAGAGCAATTCCTTTTCAAGCTCAACTAACCCTCAAAGCTCATATGCAAGAATTATTCCAGAGGTATTTGGTGCCTGTATTATTATCTTAGTTACTCTTTTGTGGCTGGGAAATTGATGTCCTATAAACACCAAGGAGCTGACACTTGTGATTGGTGCCCCAAGCAAAAAAATTTTCTAAAATGAGGGCAAAATTCTATGTGGAAGAAAAT
This sequence comes from Furipterus horrens, assembly GCF_987537825.1. Classification (NCBI taxonomy): domain Eukaryota; kingdom Metazoa; phylum Chordata; class Mammalia; order Chiroptera; family Furipteridae; genus Furipterus; species Furipterus horrens. The sequence goes on from NW_028327173.1 coordinate 153,052,074, forward strand.
GTAAATGTAAATATGGCATTACGATTTTCAAAAGTGCACATTTGCTATGAAAAGAACATACATTATTCATGATATTATAATAAAAATTAGACTAGAACTATTATATATGAAAGGTTAAAGCTGTGATTTTTATGAGAGCTAGAACAACTCAAGACATCAAGAAGCTTTTTGCTCCTCGCACTTCAGTCATATGGGGGTTTTCATCTTTTGATTGCATTGGTTCACACTTATTTCTGTCTTGGGCTCTTGGGTGACTTGTGTGAATTGAGTTGCTAGCTCTGGCCCAGTCTCATGATTAGATGACCACAACTCAGGGTCCATGTTACTGTGAGCTCAGAGAGGTTATTCATTGCTCGGCCAGCCAGCAGCATGCTTATTCTCTGTGCCATTCTGCAGTGTCCGGGGCCCTGCTCCGTGCACAGCTCCACGGGCAGTCCTTGGCATATTTGGTTTGAGGTGGTTGGTAAGGTTGTCAGAAAGATGGACTGAGTATACACGTATTCTCACTGTGGATTTGAGAGGCAGTGAGACCATGGCAAAAGGCCAGGTGGACCAACAGGCATACACAAATGCTGCTTCCTGTCCCGAATAAGTGAGCATACAACCTCCTTAGGAGCTCGAGTTTGGTATTGAGGGAAACAAGGGAAAGAAGAGGGGAGCATGAAGAGAGAAAGTGTGGAGACTGAACTCCACACACTACATTTCACTTTCCTTTGCATTTTAGTGCTTCTAATACATAAGGGCAAATATTTGACTGATTTCCCCACTCTCCACCATGCTTCAAGTCTAACATCTGAGACTGTATATGTGTGACTGTATGCGCTTGCATTTGAATGCTGTTATATTAACACCCTTTAAAACTGTATGAACAAAAGGGCTTCAACCAAGAACAAAGATTCAGGGACACAGTAAATTCTTTATAATTATATGCAATGTATAAATAAACATGTTCCATGAATATGAAATATACAGAGGGTGTAGATATACATTGCGAGAGGTCATGCAGATGGATGAAACTCTTTGCAAAGAGATTTGACCTTAGGTATCAAAAGCTGTCAAAATAAAGTGCATGTGGTTTAACCTGGTAATCTCACTTGTGGGACTACAGCCTAAGAAAATGGAATAAAAGAAAGAAAAAGCCACAAGAAATGTTCATGTAAAATAGTGAAACATTGGAAACCATCTAAGTGCCCAACGGCAGAAGAATAGTATAAGGAATCCTGGTTCAGTCATTCAAAAAAATTGTGCAGCCTGTTAAAATGATTGTGAAGACTACATAACACTAAAAACGCATTATATAAAATACTGAGGAAAACCACAAAATTGTATATACACTCTAGTTGCAATTAGTAATGAGCAACAATAAAATAGTTATGTTGAAAAAATGATGATAGTTTTTTTAATGGCTTATGACTTCTAGTGTACTTTTTAACAATAATAGGGAGAAGAGAGTGAGTTTATGCTTATTATCAAGAAGATGTCAAATAAAGAAATTATAGGACAAGGCATGAAGAAGCATGTGTATGTGGGTAAGCATGTGCACATGTACATATTTCAGGCTTCTCAAGAAGCGATAGCATTTCTAAATCTTAAATTCCAAATTATGGTTGTTTGAAAATACAGATTTTGAGCATGAGAACGATGACAGCGAGACAGTTCATGAGCAATAAATTCAAGCAAAATTACAAGGCGATAAGGTTGATTTTATTTCACAGTGGTAACCTGTTTCAATTTTATGCCCTCAGTCACAGAACTAATCTTTCCAAAGTTGCAGGTGAAATTACTTAAAAATTTGTCACACTTCAAATGACAATTTTGGAGCTCTAAAGAACATAAATATTTTTACTTTATCACATAATTGCCTCTAACTACTAGTTAATTTAACTATATGGCTGTAAAATTGTTTTCTAAAGTGATGATGTCCCGGTGGGGTTGCATAAAACACCTTTCGCCCACACCCACGCCTGTCACCCCTTTCCTTTTAGCTGGCATATTAGAGGCTTGCTAATAGCTCACATTTCCTGCCTGAAAGAGACATTTTAAAGCCATTGATGTATTGTACCATTGAATATTGGACTTGAAAGAGAGAACACCAGGGAGGGGAAAAACTTTAAATCACGATTAGAAATAAAGTTGAAGTTGTGTGTGGGGTGCAAACCCAGGCTTCGTTAAGCTGTGTGTTAGGACAAAGCATATGTTTCTATATTATTCCCATCTTATGAAGGTCATTTCAATGTTGTTGGATAAGAAGAAAAAAGAATGGTAAAATATTTGTAAATATTTAAATTGTATCTGAGGTGTTTTCCAAAACTCTGTTCTAAAAAGTGGGGTAAGCCCTGACCTGTGTGGCTCAGTTAGTTGGCCGTTGTCCTGCAAAGCAAAAGCTTGCCAATTCGATCCTCAGTCAGGGCACATGCCTAGGCTGCAGTTTCGGTCCCTGGTCAGGGTGCGTGCAAGAGGCAACCAATGCACATTTCTCTTGCACATCAATGTTTATCTCCCTCTCTTTCTTTCTCCCCTCCCTTCCCTCTAAAAATAAATAAATATAATGTTTTTAAATTAAAAAGTGGGTTAAATATAAAGATGTATATATTACTAGAAAATTACTTGCCCAAAGTCACACAGCTACTGGGTGGTAGAGGCAGGATTTGAACTCATATATTCCAACTCAAGACGCCATATTTATAGTCATTATTGTCTCCAGCTTCCCTACTGAGGAGAAAAGAGTCACTAAATCACAGATATTTAGCCTGGAGAAGAGCAGGAACAATGTGAAGATGCAAGTTACACGAGGAAAGGAGGATGGTCCATCCATGTAGTGCTGTAGAACAAAGGGTTAGCCCTTTGGAAAAAGAGGTGTTTTTCTGGGAGAAAAGGGTGTAGCAATGGAAGAAAACAAACTTTGTTGCAGGATAGATCTGCCTGGGATTCTTCATGGCCCCACGCAGATAGAAAATATGTGTTGATGATTTCAGCATTCAGTTTTTTCTTGCTGTTCATTTGTAGCAAGACATGGCTGCCAAGACAAACCCAAGGTGACACACAGATAATGAATGGTGGCATTACACGAAAGGCATACAGACCCTGAGGTCCTCTGTTGTAAGCTGCTGCTGTATGTAACATATTTGATAGTCTCAGGTGAAGATTTTTGTTTTGGTTGTGCAACTTCTGTGTGTTTTCTCTAATAAGCCGTCAGTGGGGAAGTGCTGAAGCAAGGAGCACTGTGTTCTCAGGGGGATTATGGTGATCTTAGGATAAAACCATGCTCAGCAAAGCTCAATCCAGGATAAATGATTCATAATTATATGTGAAGACAAGATTTGAGCTGCATGTTATTTTTGCTCTGATTGAAAATAGCTTTGCATCTTCACGAGAAGGTAGTGTTTTCTGGCCAAGAGCTGTATACAGAGTATGGACACATCAACCTTTTACTTCCAACAAGGGAGGTAGACTGGAGCCACTTCCCAAGGAGGACATTGAACAGTTTTGAAGGCATAGGACCCTGGTTTGGGTAGTCTAAGAGGTAGGTTGGTTTTGTTTGAAGGACACAGATTTACCCCTTTCAAAGTGTCCTAATGCTGCTCACCCCTCACCACCTCTGTGGTAGCCTCTCTTACCTCACAATCGTGTTTCACCTTCTCATAACTGCTCTCCATTGTTCAACTTTCCACTCCCAAACCCTGAAAGAACCTGTTCTTTCAAGGCAAACTGATAAATTAATTCAATCTAACATGTTAATGGCACATAACATCTTAAAGCATCACACCTTACATGCAATACATTTGAGTTTAAATAAGTTCCATTGTTTTATTGTGAAAGAGTTAAGTGAGTAATAAGAAGTAAGTAATCAGTTCTGAGACCGTCTGGCTAATGAAGGACAGGGACAAGATGGGGATATGTTTTAGTCCAGGGGGTCCTAAAAATTTATTAACAGAGCCACCCAGGAAGTTTGTTAAAAAGGTTTCTGAGCTCACCCTGAGTTTCTGATTCAGAAAGTCTGAGGGGCTGGAGTATCACATTTATAATGAGTCCCCAAAGTTGTTACTCAGGGGCCACACTTTGAAAACCACTAACATAGACCTCCCAGTACTTCTGATCATTGTCAAATCACATGAAGTAATAGGGGATGTGACTGCACTTTGGGTCAGGTTCTGTTAAGGAAGGCCACATATAGATGCCTTTGTCATGGCCAGTGTAGATTAGAAATGATCTATAGAACAATGCCTATCAGGCTGTTGGGCCCATGGTTAACAGAAAGGCTTCCAGTGGAGGAGCTGATAGGATGCAGTGGGCCACCCGGCATCCACATGCTGAGATGACCCTCATCAGTGTTGTTTCCCTCCATTAACACAGTTGGTGGGGGATTGATTGTACTTTGTGGCAACAAAAATTAATACTGTGCTCAAAGCCAAAATTCCAGCATAAATAGAAATGTTACATTTATGCTTTCTGATGGTGCTGGCACACACCTTACATGTTTTATTTTTAATTGATATTCACTGTTATACTTTTTAAAAGTATTCATTGCACAGACAACACCAAAACAGGTTTGATAGGGATCAAATGGAAGAAAAAAATCACCCCACAATCCCACCACACCAACAAATTATGGCTTCCATTTTTGCACTTTCTCTTCCAATAATTTTTCACATGCACTCAATTTTTCCACATTTTACTCATAGCATGGATAAGATTTTATTCTTGGCTCCTTTCACTTAACATTATAACTACATGTAATGACTAGACAAAGATTATCATATAAAATAGACCAAGAAGTGAATTTAGTGGGAACACTTCCTTTTGGAAAATGGCAAGTGTGTATGTGTTGCTTACTTGTTATGTGTGAGGCATGGTGCCTGGCATTGCACATATAATGATAAAAAAAAGGGTTCTTGGCTTTCCTCGTATTTTTGTCGTTATTGTCTATAGGCTACATTATAGAAGTATGCACCCTGGTGGCTCCCCAGAGGTATTTTAGGGATGCATAACTAAATGAGGAAAATATGCAAAGTCCCTTTTCTCCGATTGCTTTCCCCTACTTTGGATCCCGTTTCCCCAAAAGGAGAGCCCTTGGTGGCTATAACAGGGTTCATTTTTGGCCCTGAGATGAGGAGAACAGTAACTGGGCATGATGTCTTTGGAGTGCCCAAAGTCAAAATCAGATATGAAAATATGAAACCAAGGTGTGAGTACAAAGGAGATCAGGTGTTTAAAACCTGTCTCTACACCTGACTGACTATGTGACCCTGAGCATGCCAGTTAATCTATTTCAACATTGCATACATGATCTCTAAAACAAAAGTAACAATGCCTAACTTAAAAGACTTGTCATGATTAAATGACACAATGTAAGGTATCTAGCAGAGAGCCTGGCACAAAATATTTACATTCTCAATAAGTGAAAGCAGTTATCTCTAGTTATAGTCTTGTAGTATACAATAGAAGGAGTTAGGATGGGTACCAGGGGAGAAGGCCTAGAAAAAATTCTACAGGAGCTCATTATAAGATGTAAATGTGGGTTGTTTTAAAAGGGCAAGAAGGAAGTGTCTATCTATGGGGGAGCCTGTCATACTCTTTTAGCACTTTTTCCCAGTGTACCCTCACCCTATTAAAATAGAAGGACAGATGTGACAGTTGTCTACCTAACTTACTCTGAAGAACCTACAATTATGATTTTACTATTTCTTTAATTTAAGTTTAACATGCTCTTAAAGATCAGCAACCTTCCAAACACAATATTCTGCTGTTAAGTCTGAATTAGATATGTAGATAATCTTTTGCTTCAAGTTGATGTTTTGGGTGCTGCCTTCATTAAGTACAGCTAGAATATGGGCCTGCATTAGCTCGCTAATGCTCGGCCACCCGCCAAGTGCAGTGAAATCAGCCTGAATTCCAATCTTTATAACAGATGAACCAAGGACTTAGTATTGCCCTCATCAAGCAGAACTGATATTGTCATTAAAGTTTAGTAGCTGTATACTTTACAGAGAGTAGGGTCTATTTGCTCTCTGTTTTGGTTAGGGAAATCACATCAGGTTTACATTTTCTTGTTAGTTTTGAATTTACTTCCTTGTTAAAGGCCAGTCAATACATTGGGGTCTATTAACATCTTTCTATCAAAGGAAAAGTCTTGGCTGTTAGACCTGCTAACTCTGCTATTAGAGTGGGCCCGTTAATTTGTTACTCTACAGTGAGTGCAAGGTCAGCTGTACTGTTGGTGGTGAAACAATTTGAATATAAATTCATTGACATGAAGAGAAGCACTAAATGAAACTGGGAATTCTGATGATGCCAATAGTTGTTGGAACATGTACAAAGCCACAGTTTCACTCTGCATCTCTGAGTAAAGAGTGGGCAAAAGCATTAGAGGCAGTCTCATCAGCCAGTCAGAGACCTCTGCTACTAATTCACTGAATCAAGTCATTTCACCTTATTAGATCTCAGTGATTCATCTGAAAAGGAACAACTATTTTAGTTCATCTACAAGTTTTTATTTCCAGCACTGACTTCCTCTGACTTTACAGGACACACTCTCCATATTCAACCAATGTATTCTAAAAAATGATGTAATTTAAAAATCCAAGATTGAGCCTCATTCATTCACTTAGTATACAAGTACCAAGTTAATTTTATAGCAAGACATTCTACCAATGATGTTACAAAAATAAGTCCTTGCCTGAAGCTGATGTTCATAGCTAACAGAAAAAACATGCACATAAAGCCATGATGCAGGACAAAGGGATAAATACCATAGGCATAGTATAGAACACACTGAAAGTTCAAGAAGGTGGGAATCAAGAAGAGCTTCATGAAGGAAGTATTTTATCTAGACTTTGAAAAGCAGGGTGATTAAGCACACTGAGCTTGCATGATGTTGAGAGGAGTGTCAAATATCTTTTCATGATTCTTACTTTTCTGAAGGTATAGGACAAGATCACCAATCAGGCAACTATTCACTTGATTATATTCAATTCAACCTACTAAATCTAAATCATGTACTAGTTTTAGCAAGGATTTCAATAAAATCTATGAGATGCAAAATAATAATAGCTTTGCTTCTCCCTTCAATAAATGTGACTTCCCTGGGGAGATAAGAAAGAATGGTGCATAAAAAGAATAGTTAGGAAAAGAACATATGATAGAATCTGTGTAATTCCAAAAATAAAGGCAAAAATGAAAGCCAAAGTCTTCAAAGAAGAGGGGAAATTGGAGCAAGTTGAAGTAATTAGCAACAACTTTATAAAGGAGGAATGTCTTGAGAGGAGTCTTAGAGCAGCAACTAGTTTGAAAAGAGGGAGGTAATATATCCCAGGGAGAATTACTAGATGAAAAACTCTTGGACGATTGAATAAGCTTGTTATTTTCTGGAGATAGAGCAAGAGATTGGAAATGAAAGTCCTATCCATTTTGTTTGGCCCAGCTGCCTCCAGAATTGGTCTAGTCTCTCTCCCAAGCTGCTAGGACAAAAGGCATCTGGGATACAGCAAAGAGTCAGTACACAATGTTGACGAAATCAAAGATAAGACTGTCAAACAAACAAGAAAGCTAACAAATTCCTGAAATAAGAGATTCCCTTCAAGCATGACAGAATGGAAAGGTAAACAAACCCTCTCCTGGAAAACCAATTATAAGACTGGGCAGAAACAACAGAGACAACCATTTTGTGCCATTGAAATAAACTAAAGGCATACAACAAATTAAAATGCACTTGTATTCTTGAAAAACACTGAACTTTGGCTAAGAACAGTATAAGTCTGGTGTTCTAGTCAATGGCTTCTCCCACCTCTCTCTCGTATCTATTAGCAATGAAAACCAGCAACCTTACTACCCATGCAGGAGAATGCTCACCATTATTGGGTCATTGATAGTTAAAGTGGTCAGCTTAGTAGCAAACTAATAGGGAGATCTAGAGGCTCCAATAGTGTGAGGTTGCTGTCCTAGCTAGAGATTTAACTGAAAGTTTTGGATGTGAAACAGGCATGGGGGACTCATGAGCATTCCAAATATCCTGAAATAATGGGATTCTGTGCAGATATATAGGAAAGAGTGGAACAGACTAAAGCCATCCAAAAATGCCTGGTTGATGGAGCATTGCACATATCCTTGGTGGAAATAGAAGAGACCCTGGAAGGAAGCAAAAATCAAATCAAATTTGAGAATGGCCTAAAATTTTAATGCACTCCTCAGCCTACACTCAAATCCATTATCAGAGAGTGGAATGCCTAACTGGCCCAAGGTGTCTGAGCAGCATTTCTGATTGCCTTTGCCTGAACACTAAGTTATGCAGACAGCTAGGAAGATGGCCTAAACATAAAAAGAAAACAAATGAAAATAGAGCAGGGACATCAGTAGGTGTAACTTGCAAGGAGATGGAGTTCACAAATTTAATCCTACAAATTGCTAAATAAATGAATGAATAAAATAACAATAGAAACATCCCTCAGGGGAGAAAAGTCAGAATCCAGATTTACTACAACCTAGTATCTAAAACGTACTCAATTTTTTTTTCAAATTATGTGACGACATAAGGACATGTGATCAATATTCAGTGGGGGGGAAACCACAGTCAGTATAAACTGTTCCTGATTATCACCAGATTTGGGATTTAACAAAGACTTCAAAGCAGATTTTATTAATAAGTTCAATTAACTATAGACATCTGTGTTTAAACAACAAAAGAAAAGTGTGATGATGATGACTCGTATGGGGAATCTCAATAAGAAGATAGAAATTATTAAAAAGGACTAAAGTGATTTCTAGAGTCAAAAATCATAATATCTGAAATAAAAACATTTCACTAGAGGGCTCAAGAGCAGATTTGAGATAGAAGAAGGAAAATAAAAGTGTGGACTTGAAAATAAATCAATAGAGATTACCCAGTCTGAAGAACAAAGGAAAAAGATTGAAGAACAATGAACAAGGCCTCAGAGACCTGTGGAACAACGTAAAGCAGACATCATACATGTAATCAGTTTTCTAGAAGAGAGGAGAGAGTGAAAGGATTAAATTGTGTCTTTCAAAAAGATGATGGAGTTCTAACCCCCAGTACCTTTGAACGTGACCTTTTTTGGGAAGTAGGAAATTTGAACATGATAAGGCTAAGATAAGGTCATTAGGATGTGCCCCAGTGCAGTATGGCTGATAGTCTTACAAAAGGAGAAAATTTGGACATAGAGTTAAACATGTATAGAAGGAAGACACGTGATGGCACAGGAAAGACCAGAGCAGAGGCTGCCAGGAGCTAGGAGGTGCATGGAACCGGTTCTCCTTCACATCCCTGCAGAGGAACCAATGCTGCCAACACCGTGATTTCAGACTTCTAGCCTCTGCAACTGAGACAAAAAATAACTGTTGTTTAAGCCCCCCTGTTTGTAGCATGATACAGTAGCCCAGGAAACTAATACAGAGCAGGAAAATATATACTTGAAAAAATGATTAAAATTTCCCTACATTTAATTTTTAAATATTAGTTTACAGGTCTAAAAAGCTTTATTAATCTCATTTTAAAGAACCCAAGGAGATCCACATCTAGATACATTATAGCCTAAGTGTTTTGTCTAAGGAAAAGAGTAAAATTTTGAAAGAAGCAAGAGAAAAATAATTCATCACAAACAGGGGAATGATTAACAGATGTAACAGATGATATAATCATCAAAAACCAATTGAGAGGGAGAAGATGGCAGAGGAGTGAGGGGACGTTGCGTTTTCAGGCTCCCGAGACCCGTCTGCAGTTTGGGCTAATTGCAGACAGAACATCTCAGTGAGCAGCTGGACACTGGCAGGAGTCGAGCCATGGCACTGCTGGATTAGAGAAAATCCATCTGGGAACAACCTGTTTAGTGAGGATAGCAGAGGAAAAGGGGACGAAACGGGATTCCTGACTGGGGCGGCTGCCTGAGCTGCGGCTGGAAGTACACAAAGGCTTTTTGGAGACCACAGGCTGCCCCAAAGAGGAGTCGGGAGGAGAGAAGATCTCTGCCCGCTGGCAGAGACGGGACTCGACCAAGTGGCATTGGCGCTGAAGGACAGGAGACAGCGTGCTCTCGGGCAAGTGAGAACATAACTCTCCTTTATATTTTTCTATAGTGGACGGTGCAGAGGGGAGGAAAGTTTGGGGGTGGTAGGCCGTTCTTGAGGAGCGCAGGCGCAGAGGCGCGCTCATCCACTCCCCAACCCTACCCTTGGGTCGCAGGGCGCGCATAGGGAAGTGCTCTCATTCACTGGCCCAGGTGCGTGGGGCCGTGAGTCCAGACGTCCCTCGGACACTCCCCAACGGACAAAAGATCAGTGCCCCAACGGGCACAGGGAGGGCCCACTGAACACTCAGAGGACCGTACACAGACACCCCTAGTCAGCTCCTGTGGGCGCAGAAAAAGAAGGCGACACAACAAGGCTAAAAAGGAGTATAAACATCCTTTTTTTTTTTTCACTTTTTTTTTGCTCTTTCTTCTTTCTTTCTTCTTTTTTTCTTGGGATTTTATTTTATTTTTATTTTTTTAAAAATTTTTTTCTTCTTTTTTCTTTCTTTCTTCCTTCTTTCTTTTCCCTCTTTCTTTCTTTCTTCTTTACTTTCTTCTTTTTTTGTTGTTTTTTCCCTTCCAAAAGAAAAACAAACTTTATCTCAAACGTGTTGCATATAACCTCTCCTTCTCATCCTTTCTCTTCAATCGTTGTTTATTTGTTTGTGTGTCTAGATTAGCACCCCTATCACTTTAAATAATAGAATATAATTACTATATAAACCCAATACAATACAATCCCACTTTCTTACTATATTATGCATTATTCCATCCTTTTCTTCTATTTTTATTAACATACAATGTAAATATTACCTACTGGCTTGCATAGTCTCAACTATTATTAATCTATCACCCCTCTATCAAAAATTATATTTTTCCTCCCTAAAAAAAACTTTTATCTACTCTTCTTATAGTATAAAAGCTCTAATCTCTTTACATTTATATTAATTCGGGCTCGTTGGCAGATGATAGAGGGTGGGGGATATTTTTTGAGGGTGTGGGTCTCCTGCCAGGGCTGTGTGTTTATGTTTTTAACAGCATCTCCACAAAAAAACTCAAGACAAAGTGGATAGAGTGACTCCCAACCAACTAGCCAGAAGGAAGATCCTACCAAAGAACATCTGAAATATAACCAGACAGCATAAACAAATGACATAAAGGGTAACTCAAGAACATCAGGCTCAAGATATCAAAGAGACTGCACCACTGAAACCCCCAGATCTCCCATAAAGAATCTCATACCACAAAGGAGGGAAGTCAAAGCAGACTACACCCCCCAGAAAAAAACGAATAAATAAATAAAAACAAACAAAAAGAATCCAACATGGTAAGATGCAAAAATAACCCCTCAATGAAAAGAAAAGAGGAATCCTCAGAAAGAGAGAGAGATGAAATAGACATAGCCCAAATGTCAGACATGGAATTCAAAACAATGGTGGTAAAGAAGCTCAATATACTCGACATCCTTAAAAACAACTATGACAACCTCCAAGAAAGTTACCAGCAGCTCCAAGAAAATTACAGGGAACTTGCAGAGAACTACACCAGCATAAAAAAAGACATAGAAACTGTTAACAAGAACCAGGAAGAATTGAAGAATTCAATCTCTGAACTGAAAAACACAGTAGAATCAGTCAAAAGCAGACTAAATGAAGCAGAGGATCGAATTAGTGAGTTAGAAGATAATGTAGAGAAAAACTCCCAGACAATACAGCAAAATGTAAAAAGATTTTAAAAATATGAACAAGATGTAAGGGAATTACAGGATAGCATGATAAGAAATAATATCATGATCATCGGAATTAGAGAGGGAGAAGAAAAGGAGCATGGAATTGAAAAACTGATAGGAGAAATAGTGATAGAAAATTTTCCAAACCTGACGAGAGAAAAAGTTATACAAGTTCAGGAAGCACAGAGAGTTACAATGAAGAGGAACCCCCAAAAACCCACTCCAAGGCATACCATAATTAAAATGGCAACATTTCAAGACAAAGAGAGAATCCTAAAAGCAGCAAGAGAAAAACAGCAAATAACATACAAGGGAGCTCCGATAAGGCTATCAACTGATTTCTCAATAGAAACATTACAAGCCAGAAAGGAATGGTCAAAAATATTTCAAGCAATGAAAAACAAAGGCCTACAACCAAGAATACTCTACCCAGCAAGGCTCTCATTCAAAATAGAAGGTGAAATAAGGAGTTTCTCAGACAAAGGAAGACTGAAAGAATACATCTCCACCAAACCAGCACTGCAAGAGATGCTAAAGGGTGTGTTCTAAGAAAAAAGAAGGAAAGAACAAGAGAGAAGAGGAACAGAGGTACAAAGGGCAATGAATAAATACACATCAATAATAACCTTAAATGTAAATGGATTAAATCCTCCAATTAAAAGACATAGGGTAACGGAATGGATAAGAAAACAGGACCCAAATATTTGCTGTCTACAAGAAACACACCTCAAAACAAAAGATTTACACAGACTGAAAGTAAAGGGATATAAAAAAATATTCCAAGCAAACGGACCAGAAACAAAAGCCGGGGTAGCAGTCCTCATATCAGACAAAACGGATTTCAAAGCAAGGGCAATAAAAAGAGACAAAGAAGTACATTTCATAATACTTAAAGGAACAACCCATTAAGAAGATATGACATTGATAAACATATATGCACCCAACATAGGAGCACCCAAATACATAAAGCAAATACTAGAAGACCACAAAAAGGATATCAACAACACCGCACTCATAGTAGGGGACTTCAACACTCCATTATCAACAACAGACAGATCATCAAAACAAAGAAACACCAAGGATATACAGGCATTGAACAACACACTAAACCACATGGACTTAACTGATATATATAGAAGTTTCCACCCCAAAGAAGCAAAATATACATTCTTTTCAAATGCACATGGGACATTTTCAAAGATAGACCACATGATTGGACACAAAACAAGCCTCAACAAATTCAAGAAAATTGAAATCATATCAAGCATCTTTTCAGATCACAATGCCTTGAAACTAGAAATCAACCTCAGAGGAAAAAATCAAAGACACCCAAACTCATGGAGCTTGAATAACATGCTATTAAATAATGAATGGATTAACAATGACATCAAAAAAGAAATCAAGAAATTTCTAGAAACTAATGATAATGAGCACACAATAGCCCAAAACCTGTGGGACACAGCAAAAGCAGTCCTGAGAGGGAAGTTCATAGCAATACAGGCATATCTGAAAAGGCTAGAAGAATCTCAAATAAAAAACCTAACCATAAAGCTACAAGAACTAGAACAACAACAACAAACAAAGCCTAGGGCAAGAAGAAGGAACAAAATCATCAAGATCAGGGCAGAACTAAATGACATAGAGACTAAACAAACAATCCAAAAGATCAACAAAACTAGGAGCTGGTTCTTCGAAAAAATAAACAAAATCGACAAGCCTCTAGCCAGTCTAATCAAGAAAAAAAGAGAGAAGACCCAAATAAACAAAATCAGAAATGAAAGAGGAGAAATCACAACTGATACCACAGAAATACAAATGATAGTTAGAAATTACTACAGACAACTGTATGACAAGAAATTTGACAATCTAGAACAAATGGACAAATTTCTAGAAACATACAACCTTCCAAAACTGAATCAAGAAGAAGTGGGAAGTCTCAACAGACCAATAACAAAGAAGGAAATTGAAACAGTAATCCAAAATCTCCCTGCACACAAAAGCCCTGAACCGGATGGCTTCACAGGCGAATTCTACAAAACATTCAGGGAAGAACTAACTCCTATCCTCCTCAAACTATTCCGAAAAATCCAAGAAGAGGGGAAAATCCAAACTCTTTCTATGAAGCCAGTATTATTCTAATCCCCAAACCAGATCAAGACACAACAAAGAAAGAAAACTACAGGCCAATATCACTGATGAACATAGATGCTAAAATCCTCAATAAAATATTGGCAAACAGGATCCAGAAATACATCAAAAAGATCATACATCACGATCAAGTGGGCTTCATTCCAGGGATGCAAGGATGGTTTAATATTCGCAAATCAATAAATATAATACATCACCTAAACAAAATGAAAGACAAAAATCACATGATCATGTCAATAGATGCAGAAAAAGCATTTGATAAAGTAAAACACCCATTTATGATGAAAACACTCAGCAAAATGGGAATAGAGGGAGCATACCTAACATAATTAAGGCTATATATGAGAAGCCTGAGGCCAACATCATACTCAATAGACAAAAACTGAAAGCATTCCCCCTGAATTCAGGAACTAGACAAGGTTGTCCACTCTCTCCACTCCTAATCAATATAGTGTGGGAAGTCCTAGCCACAGCAATCAGACAAGAAAAAGAAATAAAAGGCATCCAAATTGGGAAAGAGGAAGTAAAACTTTCATTATATGCAGATGACATGATAGTATACCTAGAAAATCCTATAAACTCCACTAAAAGACTACTCGATATAATAAGTGAATTTGGCAAAATAGCAGGGTACAAAATAAATATACAGAAATCTAAGGCATTTCTGTACACCAACAATAAAATATCAGAGACAGAAATAAAAAAGAAAATACCATTTACTATAGCAACAAGAAAAATAAAGTACCTAGGAGTAAATATAACCAAAGAGATAAAAGACCTGTACTCTGAAAATTATATAACATTGAAGAAAGAAATTAAGGAAGATACAAATAAATGGAAGCAAATACCATGTTCTTGGATGGGAAGAATCAACATCATCAAAATGGCCATACTACCCAAAGCAATTTACAGATTCAAGGCAATCTGTATTAAAATACCAATGACATATTTCACTGACCTAGAACAAATACTCCAAAAATCCATATGGAACCAAAAAAGACCCCGAATAGCAAAAGCAATCTTGAGACGGAAGAACACAGCAGGAGGAATCACAACACCAGATATCAAACAATACTACAAAGCCACTGTAATCAAAACAGTATGGTACTGGCATAAGAACAGACATATAGATCAGTGGAACAGGATAGAGAGTCCAGAAATAAACCCAGGCCTCTATGGTCAACTAATATTTGATAAAGGAGGAAGGAACATAAAATGGAGTGAGAAGAGCCTCTTTAACAAATGGTGCTGGGAGAACTAGATAGGGACCTGCAAAAAAATGAAACTAGACCACCAACTTACACCACACACGAGAATAAAATCAAGATGGATCAAAGACTTAAATGTAAGCCGTGACACCATAAAAGTCCTAGAGGAAAACATAGGCAGGAAAATATCAGATATCTCACGTACCAATTTCTTCATGGATACATCTCCTAAAGCAAGAGAAATAAAGGAAAAAATAAATAAATGGGATTACATCAAACTAAAGAGTTTCTGCTCAGCAAAAGAAAACATCAGCAAGATGAAAAGGAAACCAGCCATATGGGAAAACATATTTGCCAATGACATCACAGACAGGGGACTGATTTCCAAAATATATAAAGAGCTGATACGACTCAACATCAAGAAAACAAACAACCCAATTAAAAAATGGGCAAAGGACCTGAACAAACACTTCTCCAAAGAGGACATACAGAAGGTCCATAGACACATGAAAAAATGCTCAACATCATTAGCCATCAGGGAGATGCAAATAAAAACCACAATGAGGTACCATTTTACACCAGTCAGAATGGCCATCATCAACAAATCAACAAGCAACAAGTGCTGACGAGGATGTGGAGAAACGGGAACCCTACTGCACTGTTGGTGGGAAAGCAGACTGGTGCGGCCACTATGGAAAACAGTATGGAATTACCTCAAAAGATTAAAAATGGAACTGCCTTTTGAACCAGCGACTCCACTACTAGGATTATACCCGAAGAATCTTAAAACACCAATTCAAAAGAACTTATGCACTCCTATGTTCATAGCAGCACTGTTTACAATAGCTAAGTGCTGGAAACAACCTAAGTGCCCATCTGTAGATGAGTGGATCAAAAAACTGTGGTACATTTACACAATGGAATACTATGCAGCAGAAAGAAAGAAGGAACTCCTGCCATTTGCAACAACATGGATGGAACTAGAAAGAATTTTGCTTAGTGAAATAAGCCAGGCAAAGAAAGCAAAATACCATACGATATCACCTAATACAGGAAACTAAAGAACAACACAAACAAAAGAACTAAATAGAACAAAGAGCAGAATAGCAGTCAATAGGGGGGAGAGGGGAGGTAGAGAAGGGGGACAAGTAAGGGAAGGGTTAGTCAAAGAACATATAAATGACTCATGAACATGGACAACGGGGAGGGATATGATTGCGGGTGAGGGGGTGGGTTGGGTGGGGGAGAGAAATTGGGAGAAAAGGGGACAACTGTAATTGAAAAACCAAAAATAAATAAATAAATAAAATAAATAAATAGATAGATAGATAGATAGATAGATAGATAGATAGATAGATAGATAGATAGATAAAAACAATTGAGTCCAGAAAATCAGTGGAATGACACCTTCAACTGAAAGGTGGGGGAAAAAAGACATCTGGACAACTATGTATTTTGTTTCCAGAAAAACCATTCTTCAAAAATGAAGATAAAGTAAAGACATTTCTAGATAAACAAAGACTAAAAGAATGTTTGTTTGTTTTTTGCTTAACGACATGCCCTACAATAAACACTAAAGGAAGTCATATAGGCTGGAAGGAAATGACACCGGAGACCAACAAAACTTCAAATAACTGAAGACTCTAGGAAATGTCAAATTTGGGAAAATATAAAAATATTTCATGGATGTGTTTTTTATTTTTCCTTAATTTATATAAAATAGGTAAGATTATAAAAGCAATAATTAAAACACTGTGCTGCTGATTTCACAACCCATGCAGCTATGCAATATATGATACAAGAGCACAGAACAGGGAATGATATATTGGAGCAAAGTTCCTATATTTTACCAGAACTAAGTTAATATTTTTCTGGAGCATATTTGATAAGTTAAGATCCATATTATAACCTTAGTGGAGTAACTACTTAGAAAATAAGTGTAAATATATTTGTCAACAGAGCAATTAAAATAGTACAACAAAATATATTTAGTTAACATAAAGGAAAAAAGCAAAGGAAGAATAGAGGAACAAAAAAAGACACAGGCTAAATAGAAAAAAACACAGCAAAATAACAAATGTAAATAAAATCATATTATTAATTACAATAATTCTGAATAGACTAAACAACTTACTCAAAAGGCAGAGATGATCAGACTCAATTTTTAAAGAGGAAATATATGCTGTTTACAGGAACATGCTTTAGATTCAAAGACAAATAGCTTGTAAGTAAAGGAAAAAGATGCACCAGGCAAGCAATAACTATAATAGAGATGTGGGTATTTTAAGAGCAGATGAAATAAACTTTAAGACAAGAAATACTGCTAGAGAGAAAGAAAGACATTCATAGATGCAAAATCCCTTAACAGAATTAATTGACTTCTACAAAATATTTTAAAAGTTTTAAATTTATGACCAAGTTAAATTTATTGCAAGAAAGTATACTTAGTTGCTATCTAAAAAATTAATATACTATATTATATTAGCAGATTAAAGGATGAAAACTACATGGTAATTTCAATAGACACAGGAAAGGCATTAATAAAATTCAGCACTCATTGATGATAAAAACTCTGGACAAATAAGGAATAGAAGAAAACTTACTCAGTATGATAAAGGACAAAATCCTATGACTAACATTATGCTTAACGCTAAGAGACTGAATGCTTTCTTGTTAAAATAAGACGTTCATTCATGTTACTTCCAGTCAGCATTGTACTAGAAGCTCTAATTGAAAAACAATAAAAATAAAATCTTCTAGAATGAATAAACAAGCTTGATAAGATCACAGAATACAAAATCAATCTATAAAAATTAATTTTATCTATACACCAGCAGTGATAAAACTGAAAAAAATTAATTTAAAATTTTATTTGCAATAACAAAAAATAATAAAATAAATTAAGAATAAATGTAACAAGAAGTACAGATTTGTACAGTAAAAACTACATGAAATTGCTGAGAAATTTAAAGAAGATATAAATAAATGAAGAAATATTTTATTTCTATGGATTTGATGACTCAATATCTTTATGATATCTATTGTCCCCAAATTGATTTACAGGGGTTCAACACACTCCTCTTAAGGTTTGAATATGCTAGAGTGGCTCCCAGAATACAAAGAAGTATTTTACTTACTTTAACTGATTTTATTATAAAAACATATGATAAGTGATACAGACGAATAAGGCTAAGGTATGTGGGAAGGGACGTGGAGCTTCCATGTCCTAGCCAAGCACACTACTCCCCCAGCATCTACACGCGTTCACCAACTTGGAAGCTCTCCCAACCCCATACTTTTGGGATTTATGGAAGTTCATCACATAGGCACAATTGATCATTAGCTCCATTTTCAACTTTTTCCCCCCAGGGAGTGGGGCTGAAAATGCCAAACTTATAATCATGGCTTGATCTTTTCAGTAACATTCCTCTTCCAGAAGCTTCACACCTCCCCCCTCCTGCTCTGCTCAGAGTCTCCTCATTAGAGCAAAAGATACTCCTATCACCCAGGAAATCACAAAGATTTCAAAAGCACTAATATCAGGAACCGGAGTCAAAGACCTACATGTATTTTCCACTATTGCACAACTGTCTACTTCGTGTTACATTGTCTCTGTGTGCCTTATCTCTTCTTGAAACAGGAAATAAGACTTCCACATTCCTGTGTTCCTAGTACTATAGTGGCATGTAGAAGATGCTTAACCAGTATTTATGAAATTAATAAAAGTATCACATTTACACAGGTATTTGCCATTATGAAGATCCAGCCACACAATGAGCACCTTTCCCAGTGATGACCCTGGCAGTAAGTAAGGAACTTCCCTCATAGTTTCCTTCCCCCTCCCTGAAAATGACAAGAGTGGTAGGTAGAAGCCTCTCCTTTCCCATGAGTATAAATTCATGATCAGCATCTACATCATACATCCTCTGGGAGGTTCTGACTACCATCTTAGTCATGAACTCAAAGAAGTATGATCCTGCCTCTTATGGCATCTCCAAACTGTTCCCTTTCTGTTCATTAAACCCTGGCATTCATTCATTCATAAGCCCTCAGTCTTTGTACCACATACACAATGCTGTGCAGAGTTTCCTGGAATTTGTTAAAACTCTAAAACACAAGTGTCGGCCTGCCCATGTAAGCTTGTCCTCCATTTTCTGAGAGAAGAGACTCCCTCCCTGGATGCAGGAATGAAAAGAAAGGGTGGTTTTTGTTTCCAGTCCCACTTCTGGCATTGAACTGTGAGAATGTGGGCATTTCCTTAAACTCTAAGCCTCTATTTCTTTATTTGTGATATGATAACACAGGATATTAATGTAGATCCCCAATCCCTTATCAGCAATTTCCAATTCCCAGAAATCCCTCAAAACAGAGCCTTTTAAAAATATACATATTTACAACTCATTTGATGTCAAAATTTGACCTGATCTGAACTTGGTTGGCTGAAAAGTCTTACTTGAATTGATAAAAGGCTATTTATAGTCTTTATTTAATTCCATTTGATGAGAATATTCATACTTTTGGCTGAAGAAATACAAATGTGTTTGATTACAGGATGCTATCCCAGATGCTGTTGGAAATGTTTTATAATTTATGATACTGTACTGTGTTGCCTTTTTAAATCTGAACAATCATGAATCTGGGAGACATCTAGCCACAAGTGTTTTAGATAAAGTTTTGGAGTCCTGCCTCTACTTCTTAGGGTTTTTTTGGGGGGGCGGAGGGGATTAAATGAGATAACAATTGTATAATGTATTATATATTTTTCCCTTCCTTTCCTTTTTCCTATCTTCATCATTGTAAAATTTCAGAAAAGTATAATTGGAAATAAAAAATATGTTTAATTCAGTGCAAAGCAAGAAGTCAGCAAAAATTTTTTCCTCATCTCTTCACTTCTTGTTAGACCCTCTCTCCCTCCACTTTTGGAATTTCTCTCTTGGCTGTCAACCCTGTCACTACATATATGTTTTGTTTCTTAGTTTTCAACTAATTTATAAAAGTTTAAATTTTTAAAAATGATCTCAAAGTCCCAAAGAAATATTCTTATAGTGTAAGAAAATAAGCAATTTATCAAGGACAAATACCATATGATATCACCTAACACAGGACACTAATGAACAACACAAACAAATGAGCAAAATAGAACCAGAGACAAGTAAACAAGGAGCAGAATGAAAGTGACCAGGGTGGGGAAGGAGGAGGGGAAAAGGGGAGAAAAAAAGGTAAGGGTCTAGTCAAAGAACTAGTATAAAAGACCCATGGACATGGACAACAGGTTGGGGATTGACTGTAGGAGAAAGGGTGAGCGGGGTGGGGAAAGCAATGGGGGGGAAAGTGGGACAACTGTAATAGAAAAAACAATAAATATATATATATTTTTTAAAGCAGCTCATCATAACAGGACTGAAGGCCTTTACGGTCACTTCCTTAGCCTATGACCTTGGGTTGATCATGTAAACTCACAGAGTCTCGATGACTTCATCATCAAAATTGAGATAATGCCTGACACCTGGCAAAGGCTGATGGCTGAATGAGGTGATCTTCTGAGGGCACTTCTGGCAATAAAATCTGTGAGTTTCTAGGACCACAAGAAACAGGAGACACTCCCAAAATCTTTGGATTACATTTCTTGGGCCTTTACCTTCTCTGCTAACCTCATGATGGGTCCAATTCAGGCCACACTGAGTAAGAGGGATCCCTGCTTGTCAACAGTAATGAATGGAAAGGGTATGAGGCAGATGATGGGAAAGAGGAAAAGACTATGAGGAGGGAATGATGGAGTGTGTTCACTTGAATAAAGTGTGCTTTGGACCAGTCCATAGGTTGTTGAATGGCAAAATGTACGTAAATCAATGATTCACAGCGCAAGACAAGCTCCCACATCTCTGGGGACAAGAAGGCATCCTAGAGAGCTTCTTAGGAAGGCCATTCTGTTCTACTACTAAGTGGGGACTTGTTTGAGATCAGAAAGAAGTACCTGGCTCACATCTGGGCTGCACTACTTAAAACCACGTGACTGTGAATAAGTCACTTAACCTTCTGGAACCTGAGTTCCCACATCTGATAGTGTCCAGTAAAGGCTAGCAGTTTAGTCCTGGCAAAAATCTGAGTTTTGAAGAAAAATAGAGGATATTTTTTGTTCATCTGAGGGGAAAACAACATGGTGTTTCAGAGGAAGGGAAAGAAATAGCCCTCGCGTTTTGTTCTTATGAACAAGGTGTGAAAAATGTTAGCTGCCCTTTGCACTCTAGGATGAAATCATTATTGGAGGCTGAAACTTGCTGCTTGGAGTCATCCAGCCACCAGTAATTATAGTGGCTGTGGGGTGGTATGGGAGAAATTTCTATGAAAAAGACAAAGTGAGAAATGTACAAAAATCTAAACAGGTGATATTGTGCCTGACAGGGGAAACCCACATGGCAAATAATCATACATGCACATTAACACTTGAATAAATTATATGGTGGATATTTTGGCAAAGATTTGAAAATTTGTGACCCAGAGCAATATTTCTTTGTGTTTTCTTCTTTTTTTTTTTTTGGTGCAAGGCTCTTTTATTATAAAAAATGTCAGAGCCCTTTGCTGACCTACTCATCTCCCCTCAATTGTCCCCGCGGTCACTTGCTGTGTCTTTAGGTGGAGGAAATGCAGAGATCTGTGTATTCATAAAGCCCTTAGGCTGGCTGGCGCTGCCTGCCCTGCCCCCATGCGGTGGCACATGGAGCCATTACTCACCTGGATCAGGCTTTTGATGTCATCTTCAAGTGCAGCGATGCATGTAGGGGGAGAGGTGTACCAACTGGGTTGAAAGTAATAATTCAGGCTTCAAATTAACTTGACCCATTACCAGATCACACTGCATATAGTGAACTCTACAATGGTTTATTTGCTGTAAATCTTATCATTACTTGTGAATGGTACAATTGTGTGGATTTTTTGTACAAGTGGGTTTTTTTTTCTTTGTTTAAATGTAAATATTTAAATATACCACAATTTTTTTGAAATCCCATCTTGGCTTTTCTCTATTTTTTAATATATCTTACACTGAAAGAAAGTTACCATCTTGACTCCTGAGACTTCCCTAGGGCTCTCTGTATCGTAAAGAACAGGCTTTCAAATCTGATCATTGCCTGCCTTCTCAGCCTTCGCTCAGCCTCAGCACTTCACCCCAGCCTTGGCCTCCTCTGGTCAGTGACATCCTCCCCCCCACTCCCATCCCGGCACCAAAGTCATCCTCCACTCAGTTCTGCGTCCAAGAGGCTGTCCCTTGGTGCAAGACAAATTGGGGTACTTGGTAGCTCTTCCCAGGCTGTGTCGTCCCAGACAATTAAGTTGTAGCCAAAAGACACAGCAAGGTCCAGGCTAATGCGTTAGCGGGTGGGAAGAGGCCAGGGGAGCCGGAGCGATGAAGTGGCCTGATGCTGTGAGAAAGGCTCAAAATGCTTCAGCCACTCAGAAAAGAGTCGCCGAGGTGCAGACGCTTTTGTGCTCTGCCAGATATGCATCTGGGGCTGGGGAGTTTTCGCCTCTATGAACAGATCCAAAAGCTGACATAAATTTCAGACCGTATACAATCCAAAATAGAATGAAGCAACAAACGCCATCTGAATTCCCTCCCACCCCCTCCCCTATCCTGCCTGTCTACAAGATATGCGTCAATCTTTATCTTGCACATTTCACCATGTCTTTTTTTTTTTTTTTTTTTAATTGACAGGGTCATAAGTTCCTTTCTCACTCCTCAGCCCACTTTTGTGAAATATATTTCAGGCCAGTTTTAAGAGCATAGTTACACTCACTCTGTAACTGGAGTAGAAAAACATCCCAGAGCCCAATTTGGAAGAAAGCATTTGAAAATAAAACAAAGGGATATTTTCAGAGGCTAATGTTCCTGGAATTTATGCAAGTGGTCGTCACTGCCACTGGTCTTGAGAGTGCCAATCGCAGCTGCTTTTGCTGTCTAATTAGAGTTCAGAGCGCTACATTAAGTCAAAGGGTAGGTCTTTGAATTCTGATTAATGAGTCTGACTAACCATTTCCAATCACAGAGTGATTTAAAAACATCCCAGAACCATCCCTGATTTTTAATCTGTGTTTAAAAAAGCAAAGTATCTGATGCTGAGAACTATTTTGTGACTGGGATGGTTTCCTGAAAAAACATCACAGAAAGTATTCTGTTAAATAGTTTTACTTAACAGCTGTGGTTTAAGCATATTTAGAGTTCCACAGACATTGGATAATGTTCACAAGAACTACAAATATTAAAGTTTTGTAGGATCATTTTTTGGTAAGGAATAGGAAATGCCCAAATGTTGGTTAAGTTTTAAAAATATGGGCTCTAAACATTGGCATTCGAGATTATACATCTTTGTGTATGTGTGTGTGTGTGTGTGTGTGTGTGTGTGTGTGTGTGTGTGTACGTGCACATCCTTTAGTTCATCCTTACCTGGAACTAAAAAAAAGATGATTTTTTATTCTAGCAAAAAGCCCTTGAAAAAAGCAAGGCCTGTTATTTTCTGGTTGGATCTGAGTTTCCCATTCAATATTTAGTTCAAAATATTATAGAAATAGAAGCTAAATTACACATTGTCATAGGTTTAAAACAGCATCACTCTTGACCCTAGGTAAGGATGAAATTTTCAGCTTAAGAAACACCTCCTTGACGCTGAGGTGGTGTGTGTTTCCCAAAACCAAGGCCATCTAGTGAGTACAATCATCTCAGGATTAGATGTCATCTACAGGGAACAACTAGATCCACCATTTTCTTACAATGAATCTACAGTGGTGACTGATTTCTTCTGACCAAGTGTATATCAAATGAGTGATGTAGGTCATTTTTAATTTTTAAAGAACTTTTTAAGCCTCAACTATTTTTAGAAATAAATTATTTGTGTGCTACTATCTTTGTCATTTTTTAAACTTATTATTGTGGTCTAGCATACATGCAGAAAAATACACAGATATTTTATAATTTTACCATTTTATTACTTATACTGCTAGCGTTTTGCTGTAGAAGATTTTATTTTAGATAGTAATTTCTGTTTTGGGCACAGAGGCCATGATAGACCCTGGCCCTCCTTTTCTGCGCTCCCCAATGATACCATCTTCCCAGGGATGCCTACCATCCTCTCTCCTGCTTTCCTAGATAGCCAGGATCAACTTTCAGAAACAGGCACTTCTCCAGTGACACATTAAGAATCAAATCACATGCATACATGCATATAGATGTACAAACACACAAGCACACATAGTTGTTCCTTCCAATACAAGAAAAACACAAACACTGAATATATACTATTGCTTCTCCAGGAAGTCATAAGGTATTTGGAGCACAGTACTCATTATTTTTAATAAGAAAATATTTTTCAAGTAAATAAATCATTCATTTGTTCAACAAATGTTTCCTCGACCTTGGTCAGACACTGTGCCAGATATAAAGGGAGGCATGAAGTCCCTATGGCACACACTGTCCTCGTGGAATTCCATTCTAAGGCTAAGTCAAACCAGAGCATTTGAGAAACAATATTAATTATTGATATTTAAGAAGTTTTGGCAATGGAAAAAAGCAAAGCCTTGTTTGTAAAATCAAATTAGTCCCTGAATTATTAAATGTTTTACATGCCCAATAGTTTGATAATCATTGTGTGTGATAAAAAGAAATCAAAAAGTGTATCACATGTAGGGTACCTTAAACTCAGGAAGAAACAGCACAAAATAGTGGGGACAAATGTGAATTTATAAGTTAAATCAAAGAAATGACCATTAAAATGTTTTGATGTAACAAAAATCAACAGCTGAACTGTATAACACAATTAAAAATGAAATATTACCAATTAATAAGATTTTTAAAACAACTGGAAACTCATTGTTTTTATTCTACAAGACAAAGTTAGGAAAATAAAACATTAAAAATACACTTTATAAAACAAGGGTTAGTTACAAAATGCATTCTAAAGAAATTATTTGGAGCCCCCAGTACAGAGAAATTATTTTAACATGACAAACCTTTGTTGAATTAAATGCTATTCTTTTCATTGCTAAAAGCGAGTCATATTAATTTGTCAAGCTCTATCATTTCTCCTTTTGAGATACCATATGAAAACATCCCATCTTTTCCAGTCCCTCGGCCACACCCTAGTCCACATCCTCATCTTGAGTCTCACTGAGATACCGTGGTTTATCATTGCTGCTCTTCCTTCCTGCCATCTCTCATCACTAACGTGGCACTGAATCTTCCTAAAATGCCACTGTTAAAACACCTTCCTGGATCATCATCACCTGGACTCTTTACAACTAACAAACCATGTCTGAACTCAGCCCAGTTTTAAATTTTCTCAGGAACCAGTCCTACCTACCCAACTATAAACCCCCAATCTTTTAATGTTGACATCTAAGTGACATCCAAATCACGTTATTCATTTCCTCCTCCATCTTTTGGATTTCACTATATCCCTCATCACTGATGCCATCTGTACCCCACTGTCTTCCCAGAGCAAATCCATCAAGTCTTCTGTGACAAAGCCATTCTGCACGGGGCTCTCCCTTCCATGGATTTTCATTTCCCACATAGTATCCTGTTCTCGTGAGCCTACTGTCATTTCAAAGGACTTACGATTTCCAGACCCAGCACTCAAGGACTTGGGTTCTAGTGTCCAGGAAACTGGATTTCAGTTTTGTTTCCACCAATGACTTGTTTGACTCTGGAAAAGTGACTTGACCTTTGTTTTGATAAAGCCAGTTGGGCTGCTGTGAATGGTGAAATGACGTTCATGAAGCCTGTAGTATGGCACCCGGCAGGCATTAGAGCTGTGTAGTTGGTAATTGTCTTTATCATTAAGTAAGATGCCTGCTGGATGTTGCAGACTGTTATAGGATCACATGATTATGGAGAAAGATCTAAGTTCTTTTGGATAGAGACTTCTCTCATCCTTGGGGTCTGGTTTCTCCCTGTTTCCACACAATATTAAGAATGATCACTATTCAAGAAATGGTATTTGTTTGGTCTTATTTGGATCTGAATACACTGATCTACCCTGAAAATGACTAATCCAATTTAGTTTTGACTAAATCCTGGTTCAAATTATAAAACCCAAAGAACTTTTTGCTTCTTCACAAGGAAACATAACATTAAAAATATGATGCCAGAATGTTTATTGAATGAGAAGACTTCCCAATGGTGTTTGCTAAGCTGTTTTCTATGAAGTGAAACCAGATCTGGTGATCAAATCACTGAGCTGATGGAAACAGGGCACTGTGGACACAACTGTCATTTCACTCATTGAAACAAATTAATTGTATCAATTATGTAGTAATCTACTCCAATCTATCTCTTAGTTCTTTTGAGGGCACTGAAAGAAGATCAGAGCATGCATAGCTTCCTCCCAACAAATGGTCTTTCTTAAATAGTCATATTGTAAAGCTGCTGGGCAGGGAGGGGGTGAAAATAAGGTCATTAAGAGAATCAAGATAGTCTTAGCTGAAGTGTCCACAATACCCAGGAGTGAAGCAGGCTTAAGGGACCCAGGCTAAAAAGCAGAGGAAGGTGCAGGTAGATGGAAGCTGGCTACTACAAGACGTGAGTGTTCCAGCAGTGAGGGCTTTGAGGTAGCCTCCGGGAGATCTGGTAAAGAAATCAATAAGCATTGTGTTCTCTCACCTTTATAGATATAGAAGCTGGCTAGGGGACATGCAGATTTAAAAATTAACAGAAAAGAATGTACTGTAAGGGTTCAATACATACTATTTAAATAAAGACATACTGTCTTTTCTGCTTCCCAGTCTTCCCAGTCTAGCTGGATAAGGTGCCATAATAGAGAAAATTCTGGATTTACCCAAAAGAAACTTTTTCATCACAATTTTTTTACATATCAAAATGATTCACAATGATATTATTCCTTTAAACTGCAATTGTATTATATTAC
Organism: Furipterus horrens; assembly: GCF_987537825.1. Taxonomy (NCBI): domain Eukaryota; kingdom Metazoa; phylum Chordata; class Mammalia; order Chiroptera; family Furipteridae; genus Furipterus; species Furipterus horrens. The sequence continues at coordinate 153,079,093 of NW_028327173.1, forward strand.
TGATTGACCATGACTTATTTTTTAAAAACCTTTTAGGAACCAATTTGTTTTCTGTACATATTTGTAATTTTAACTGAAACCCACCTTTTGTAATATTTAGAATCTAGTTGGGAATTTACTTTTTTAAATGCAGAGTTATAGTGATATATACATACAACTGAAATAAAGAGAAACCAAAATGACTTGTTAAGACAATGGTCCAAGTGCGGGCGAACTCAGCACATTTCCCCATCATTTGAGGGACAAATTCCCACAAATAGGGGCTAATGCAGACCCAGCACCAAGGCAAGCCCCCAGGTGTAGCTTCAGGCTCAAAATAGAGATGTTGATGATGAGTGTGGTGGGAGGAAGTGGGAGGTGATGCGATCAGCTCCCTACTTGGATGACTTTGTCTCAAAACTTGGGCATGCTGACCTCCTCACGTGGCTCCAAATAAGGACTGCCCCTGCCTGAGCCTTGCCTGTCACGAGACTCAGAGACAACTTGACCAGCCGCCACTGGGGTGTTCATCCTGTCAGCAAATTGAGGATTGGATTAGAGGAATATTAAGGCCTCTCACAGTGCTGTGATTCTAAGGCTTCTTTTACTCAATTGCTTACTCCATGGGCCTGGGCTAGGTGCTAGCAGAATACTCTCAGGCAGGGTTTTCTCTGGCTGGGTGAAAAGGACTAATCCTCTCTAATTCTTCCTGTGTCTAGGCTGTGTCATCCAAGCCCTTTCTGCATTGCTCATTAATCCAGAACAAAACAAGCTCCGTGCGGTTTGCAGATCTGAGCAGTCAGATGTTCCCTTTTGTTTGGGAGCTCTCATTGTCTGTGATTATATTTTATGTGCATGTATGTTTGTGTACTTAGAAAAATACCTCTTGGTATTTATTCACACATGGAGTGCTGCTTTTACCCACAGAAGAAACCTGCTGTCAGCAAAAGCATTAATTGTGTTTCTGTTTATGCTTCTATTCCCCAAGCTAGGATTTTTTGTTTGAGTAAGAATCTGTGTCTTAATTATAAACATTAGTAAGTGAAAAATGTTTGCATTTCACAAATATATATCCTGTTTCACAATCTTCATAGCAAAATGTCAGGCTCATGAAATATTATATGTATTTGCATAATTCTCTCCTTTCCCTCTGATATTTTCACTTCAACAGCAAGGGTGAAGTAAGTTATATAAGCATATGGGTTCACCCTAGCAATCATCGTTAATCTCTTCTTTCCTCATCCCTGTTTACTTTAAAACTGAGTTAAAGTATATCTGGACTTTCTCAACTTTTTCTACAGCAATGCTTCACATTCCTAAAAAAAAAATCATACTCAACAAAAGATGGCAGGAAAGGCACGTGGTTGGGTGAGTGATTCTGAGAAAAAGGGCAATCATTTGCAAATGATAGAAAGCTGGTATTTATGGTGTTCAGGATACTGTTTAAACTGGGGCATAAGCATCCCTAATTCACTGGAAGGAGCAATGGTTGCCCAAGCATTATTTCCCTCCTGGGGAAACAGTGTTACACCTCAGTGTCCAGAGAGGGTGGAGGCAGGCAGCGAAGCGTGTGAGAGGGACTGGACAGTGATTGAGGAATGATAGCTAAAATTAGTTCTTGCTGCCCCTCCCTTACCATTAGCAGACAGTCTGCTTCTCCAGCTGGCTTCCCTCGAAGTCAAAAAGTTAACCTTTTCTCTGCCTTGTCAAGGACAAAGCATGTTCTACTCTTGCCTGTCAGTGTGGTTGGAGTTTTAAAATGTGAGAGGAAATATAAGTATAAAAATTGTCTTATTGATTTTTCTTTTCAAAATGGGAATAAGGAAGAAAATGCAATTGCCAAAGATATAACTGTCGTATTTTTATGTTTAATACATTGATGATAGCTGATCTTTGAGGCTTTTCTAGATGGCAGCAGTGTTTTAAGCACCTTGCATGCATTATAATATTTTTTTCTCAAAGTAATCCTCTGAGAAAGGCATTATTATTCCTAGTTTACAATGAAGAAAGTGAGCCGCAGAGGTAACTTAACCCATTGTCTTAATTTGTTCAGGCTGCTGTAACAATATACCACATGCTGGGTGGCTTATAAACAATAGAAATTTATTTCACACAGTCCTGGAGTTGGATGTTTGAGATCAGGGTGCCACCATAGTTGGGTGAAGGCCCCGCTGGGTGGCAGACTTTTCATGGTATCCTCACATGGCAGAAGAAGCAAAAGGTCTTTCTGGGGTTTCTTTTATAAGAACACTAATTCCATTCATGAAGTCTCCACCCTCAGGACCTAATCACCTCCCAAAGCCCCACCTACTTAAGTCATCACCTTTGGGAGTTAAGACTTCAATATAGGCACTGGGGGTTGGGGGACACAAACATTCAGACCATAACACCATGGTTTCCTAACTGGTAAATGGTGAGATTAGGGTCCCCTGTCTCCAGATCCTTTACCCTTAACCACTCCGTTGATCTATCTCAATTAAGGAAATAAGGCTTTTTTAATCTAAACAGGTATAGAAAATAAATTTACAGATATTGCTTAACAATGAGGTTTTATGGCCAATAAACTTATCGTAAATTGAAAGTATCATTAAGTTGAAAATGCATTTAATATACCTAACCTACCAATAGCATAACTTAGCCTAGCTTACCTTAAACATGCTCAGAACATTTACATTAGCCTACAGTTGGGCAGTGATCTTGAGTTTTATCTCAAAAAGTAATCGTTCCTCTTCTGCTCACCAGAAGCCAGAGACACAACATAGATGGACATTTTATAGTCGTGATAGGAAAAGAAAACAAAAATACAATATCCAAAAGACATCAGCCTCACAGTCCACTGTAGGGGACATATTGCTTACCTTCTTGATCGCATGGCTGACTGGGAACTGCATCAGCTGACATCCAGTATCACAGGAGAGGATCTTACTACATGTCAATAACCTGGGAAGATCAAAATTCAAAATTTTAAGTACAGTTTCTACTGAATGCATATCACTTTTGCATCATTATAAAGTCAAAAAATCATATGTCAAAATACTGTAAGTCAAGGACCATCTGTACGTTTTATAGAGTAAGGGTTCAGGGCATGTCTGTCGAATAAAGTCTGTTCATGCTCTGACCATGAAGCAGATCGCTCACTATTAAGCCCTTCATTCCAGCACATCTTCATTCTTCCGTCCCTCAGATTGTGTGTGTGTTCACTAAAATCCAAAAGATCTAAACTGAATTGAACATAGATGATCTATATATAATAGAAAACTTAATTCACAAGAAATACTCAACACATCTAGATCTTTGTAACAGTGGAATTAAGGATACTTCTCAAAGTACAGTCTAAAAAGAACACAAGCTAGTCAGTTAAAAGCAGAAAATTTCATACCATCTAGGATCCTATTGTGTTTAGATGTTATCCTGCTAGTCAGAGTGTTTTGTGAGTCTCAGGCAGATGTTCTCTCACAGTGGTGAGCACATGAAGCGCCTCAGGGACTTGCTGAAGACGCAGACTCCATGACCCCACCTCCCAGGGTAGGACTCTCTAGGTCTGGGTTGGGGCTCCAGACATCTGCATTCTTAATGAGCAGCCACCTTTAAGAAATGTTGATCTAGTCCATTGAGGAAACACCCTAAGTTAAGAGAAACTGTTTCTGTTTCCTCTCCCAAGACAGGAAGGTAGCTTCCTGTACTTTGCTTCAGAAAACCATATGCTTGCTCACTTTGCTTGTATTAAATAAAATCTTCACTGTATTCATTTTGCTTGGTAAGTGGCATGTGACTACAGTGTATAGTAATTACATGTTCCTGAAGACTACTTGGTAATTTGCACTTAATAAGACCAAAAATAATTACCCTGTACTCCAATCTAGAAAACATAAATAATCATAAATATATGGTACTCACCATGTAATTACTTTGCCACTCCACTCCACTCTCCATAAGATTGAGCAGTTACTGAGGAAGTAAAGAATCATAACAAAATAGTCCCTGTTTTGCCTGATAAACCAAAGCAATTCAACCACAATATTTGGATTTTCTGGCACATTTTTTTAGATTTCCAATTTAAATCAGAGAAAATTAAGAAGATAGAACATTCCTTAGCTCTTCTAGGGCTTTCTGATTTGATCTTTTACTTAACAGTGCTAGACAATTTCCCTGAAAGTTAAACAATTTCAAACTTCTTAGAAATATGACATAGCCCACCTGTCTGGGATGACCTTTCAAAGCCACTTCCAATTTTGTTCTCTGAGCAAATAGAAAAGTGATTAGACTCTAGATCTGAGACATACCTATATGGAGAGTAAAGGCAGAAGCTAGAACTTCCCAGCAAATTTGCTTGCTTACAGCTAGACTTGAGGCTTCTTTCATTCATCATGGAATAAATTACAGGTGTCATTCCACACAACATAGGGTTCTGTGTAGTGTTTTGGGGTCACACCCTTACCCATAGTTCTGCATTGATTCCTCAAAACAACCCATAATTAGAATAAAATATTTGTAATACACGGAAGGAGACTTATCTGCATCACTACAAAGGTAGAAGGACATGGGTGCATACCACGATCACTTGTAGTAGGTTGTTTTCTTTTTTCAATTTTGTGTTTGTCTTCAAAGAATATATGCCCCCCCCAACACAGCAATGTTGAAACACCTCTCATCCTACTATTATTTATTTCACCAAAAGCGACCACCACATCAATGAGGATCACTGCAAACTTTGAAAAGGTATAACTAGTATTTGGGGAGAGAAGAAAGTTGTAAAAAGGCCTAGTCATCTATTTATTCAACAAACGTTGATTGAAAGCCTACTATGTGCTAGGCTCTTCAGATGTCAATAATACAGTAATGAATAAAACAGAAGAGTTCCATGATGTTACTGAGCTTAAATTCTAGTATGTGGAGCAAATGCTATCAGAAATTCAATAATATTTGTTTTGAAAATGTGAATTTATTTCAAAGTAGCTGATATCTCAGGAACAATTTGAGCACAATGAGAATTTTGTGTTTGCTTATGCATTTATGAGAAATAATAGAATGCAGAAACTTCACCCAGCTAAAGTGTGTCACCTGGGGATATGCAAACTGGATGTGAGTACACACCTCAAACACCCACCAGCTACCTCAAGTCTCTCTGTGTTATGAGCACATCTGGAACTATAGCTATTTGTCTGATTTCATATAACTCTCCTCCTACCACTTCACAATAACTCATAGGCTGCAACCCTCCCTCCCTATATCATTTGTATTGTTTCCATTCTGTTTTTTTAATGTTTCATTGATGAAGTTTTTGAATATTGGGTCTACAACCCCAATTTTCCTGAAAGCCTTGAGGTTTATATTGTGTGATTTCATATAACATGTTGGTTTTTAGGAATTCAGGGCATGTTATAACAGAACTATTCATGAACAAGCATACTACCAAATAAACAAGATCATTCCAGGTAATGATAAGTGCTTTCAAAAAAATTAAACTAGGGAATGTAGTTGAGAGTGTCTAGATGGAACGGGAAGCACTCCCCCAGGTCGAGTGGCCATGCAAACCAGGTGAGAAGGTCACATTTGAACCCACTCCATTTCCAGATGTATATCTGAGGTCTGGAGAACTTACCCTTCATATACAAGGTCCCATTATCAAATAGCGTGTAGGCCTCACACCTTTTTTTCATGGGAACAGGCATACATGTGCTGCAGCAGGCCTGAGGTGAGACCTTCATTTGAAACTCTTGGGAAGAAGATGTTGATTGTTGAATTTTCCCAGATTGTCCAAAATAGATTCTGGATCCATTTATTGCTTCCTCCAGCATGATGATATTGGGAAGAAGTTCAGCTTAACCAGGCAATGTCCAGTGTCACGTTTCATTCCACTGGTGAAAGGACAATAGACAAGACCAAATGCCAACTGAGCCATCACTGATGTTAGCAAGATTTGTAAGGCAGCCAGTCTTGCTGAGAACAACTGCCAGAGCCCAGATCCACCCACCCAAGAAGTGCCTGTAAAAAGTCTAATGATGCAGTCTGTGGATGCGGGGATTGCTACCTCCGTTCTCCTCCTAACTTGACATCAGGCACAAGGCATGAGAATTTTCTGACAGTGGATTAAAAGGCCGGGCAATGAGTCATGGAAAGACGTTGTAGGATTTTCTTTTCTTCAATGGATTGACACTTGTTTTTTATCAAAGCCAGTCAGAAGTCAAAAAAGTAAATTTAACCTGACAATAGACCGATTGCCACAGGGTAAATGTCTTTGCCAAAAGCAGCCTATTTGCAGTTTTTCTCTACACTAAGCAGAAGAGGCAGCTGCCTCTAGGTTGTGGTGTTAAGAGCTTGCTCAGTGTCCCCTGAAGGTTGGAGCGGACGCCCTGTGTGCACGGAGCCCTCCCTGCTGCTCACTCCTCCCTCAGTCCCGAAGTTCTGCCTCAGTCTCACTCCTCTTTGCAGCCCTTCTTTCCTCTGGAAGCCTGCGGGGTGGGGTGCTAACCAGATCCATGGTTCTCAGGATAAGAGTTTCTTTCCAATTCATTCCCTCACCCTCAGTCTATCAACTTCTTGAGGAAAGGGCAAGATCCACATGTGATTTCTACTCTCACCTTCTAGGCTAGTTCTCTACCACCTCATCCACATCAGCATAAGCACAAGTCCTTTATGTAGACATTTGTCCCTTCTCCGAAGCTACCACTCACCAAAAAATATTGCCAAGCCCTCAACCCCCACCGGGTGCCAGGAAACAGAGCACGGTCCCATGTATTAATCCAATCATCACGTATGTACTGAGTGTCTAATCTGAGTTAAGCACTGTTCTAGGTCCTAGGAGTTCACCTGCGAACAAGTCAGACATGAGTCTGGCTCTTCCAGACCTCCTTGAGGGTGTACGTCCCCTTGGCAGTACCTCAAGGGTGGCTCTGAGACTGCCTCCTGACAGGCTGCTGTAATACTTGTTAAAAACTCAAATTCCAGGACTCGCTCCAGACCTCCTGAAGAAACAGAGTTTTCAGGGACAGAGTCTTGGATCTGCACCATTTAATGCTTCCCAGGGGATTATTTATTAACTAAAGTTTAAAAACTGCTGCTCCATAGAATGAAGGACTGTAGCTGAAGAGATTTTTTTGCCCCCTTACAGTGTGACTCAGAAGCTAGGGCAGATCTTCTCCTGCTAGTGAGACCCTCCAGGGATGATTTTTCTGGAGACTCTTTGCCTTCCAGATACACAGACCTAGACGTTGTTGGGTTCTGGATTTGAGGATATTTTTCACTCCCAGAAAGCTCTCACTCCAACTATAGGCCTCCAGGAGCCCACATTTTGCAAGGTTACTTTCTTTGTGCCCAGGCATAATCCTCTTTTAAAATCAGATAGTCCTAGGCATGGCCTGATAACAGACTGGCATTGGTACAGATAAGGGCTCCCATTACTGTTCCTGGTGATAGCCAGCAGAGAGTAGAGTCCTACAGAAATGGACATTTTTATCCCAGGACTTGTCACCAAGATGGCATGCCAGTGTCCTGGAAAAGGTAAAGCCAGGCAGCTATGACTGCTTTAGAGCTTAATGTGTCCAGATGGGAAGGGAGGGCGGGGAAAGAGGAGGAATAGAGTGGCAGGAGAACAGAGAGGTGTCTGGGAAAGCTGAGTTCTCCTTCACAGCTTTGCCTGAAGCTTTATCTGCTTGGACTGGCTTCTCTTTAGGACACACCATGAGCAACGTCCCGGGACCTTCCTCCACGACACATCTTGGCAACTCCCTAACCGTTCTGGTCCCTCCTGCCTAGCACAGGAGGATTTAGGTGTCTGGTCCACACACAGCACTGTCACAGACCCTCACCCTAGGATCCTTCCTCTAGTGTGTACACTTCTTGAGGACAGGGGAGGGTTCACTTGTGGTTCATTTTTGCCACTGCTACACTGCCTGACAGCTCTTACATATGGAATGTCCTGAATAAATATTTGTCAATGCAAACTGAATGGAAATTTACAGAGGTCTGAGCCTGACTGCCTAATTTATTTAGCCCCTGGCCTGACATCCCATGCAAATAGCCATTGAATTTTTATTTTTTAATGATCACGATAGTGATAACAAAACCCTTCAAAGGATGACTAGGAGGAATAAGGCTCTTAATTGGTGGGGTCTTCTGTTGTAAGCTACTGCAAATCTTTGTTAAAAGTGGGTAACATGTAAATAATTAATAAATGAGTGGGTAAGACTTTTCAGCCACCCTCATACCCCCAGGACAAAGCAGCCTTCTGGGGAGAGAAGGTGAAAATAACTTTTTTTCTTTATTTATTCATTTAACAAATAAGTTTTAAAGCCAGATAGGCTTCTCTTAAACAATAGCCTTGCTCCAGGGTTTCTTGATAGACAAAGTGACTTCTTGAGGTCTCTTTCAAAGCTATGATTCTTGATTCTGCTCATAAATGTTGGCAATACTGATGGAGCAATGTTGATAAAGCCCACAAGCATCAGAGATTCAGTGAGTAGATGTGGACAGTGAGTCTCCCTCTTCTCTATCTTAATACACTGGCACCTGCTGAAATTGCTTTAACACTTTGTTTGGCATCTGTTTATGTCAAGTCTGATCTTCTCCTGAAACCCAAATGAAACCTGATGTGACCTCACATAATGTAGTAGACATGTCACCTTGTAGCAAACTTTGAACAAAGGTCTTACTTGATTTTTAAATGCATCAAAATGGGAATTATTTATGATTAGATTTACATGTCCTAAGCATTTTGCTGCTGGTGGTAGCTAAATTATATGACCTGATTAAAACAGGCAATCAATGTGTGCCTGTTGGAGGTGTCTTAACCTGCTATATATACATTTGGTAAATATCACAACATTATTTTAATCTGTGAATCAGATTTGTCTGGTCTGATTCATTTAAATGGCTCACATGCCCCAAATTCTCTCTGACAGCCCCAATGTGGGAGCCTGTCCTCCTCTTGAAAAGTTAATATTGCCTCGGGCTTGTTGCTAGCTTAATAGAGGCAAGAACATGGTGTAGCAAGAAATAAGGGAAAGACAGACCCCCTTTCCTCTACAAGATTTCTGCGAGTATCCAACACCTCCGCCATGTAGCATCTTCCCACGGAAATTGGGAGAGAGCAGAAGTATACTATTTATACCAATAACACTATTGATAATTATAACTAAAATTCATCCATACTTACTATGTGCTATGCACTGCACTAAATAATTTATTAAAATTAATTATCCTATCCAATGCCTACAACAAGTTTGTAAAGTAAGAGCTATTGTATATGCATAGAAGCTCAAGCTGAGAAAAGTCCAGAAAATTTGATCAGGATCTCTCTGGCTCCAGCCTGCAGCCCTAACCACTAGACGTGCAAATCTCTACATGGAGTTACAATGATTCACTGACTTTGAGGAGGAACGTTGAGGCCAGGGGGGGCATTTGTGGAGGATGCCATCCCCATCCAAGGGCCCTGTGGTTCTCCCAAATCCTGCAATACCCACTTCAGTCAGCTTGTTAGTTGGTTTCCAGTCATTTTAAATGAACAGCCCTTCCTACAGTTTTTTTTTTTTTAAGGACATTTTTAATATCCACTGATTTTAAAAATGACAAAAGGTGCCTTTGAAATGAGTTAATTATATGCTATTTATTGTGGCTTTTTCAGATGTGTTTGTGATATATCCTTTATTTAGTGTACAGAGCATGCTTAGTGGGCATAAGAACACAGGGCCTCTTGCAAGTGATAGGGGCCCATTATGAGATGAGAACTAGTGTTTTCTGCTTTAGGAAATGCAGCGAGAATGCGAGGGGAAATTCCAAGAACTACCCTAGTGTGTGTAACCTTGGTTAACAAGGCAATTAACCTCACTGGGCCTTAACTTACTCATTTTTCCAAACGCAGAGCATTTTATCTACTTCCCAGACTGGCTGGGAAGACTAAACATAGTCACTTCGATGAGATGGCTTCATTCCCTAAAATATTTGATAAGTGCAAATAAATACAAGGTGGTCATATTGTGCAGATGACCAGGGAGCCAGTCATTGTATACACAGCTTTTACTTTGGGGAGGTAAACCATTTTTAAGCAAACATCATTTTATGTCTTTATTTATTTTTTAATCTTCACCCAAGGACATGCTTATTGATTTTTAGAGAGAAGGGACGGGAAGGAGAGGGAAGGGGAGAGAAACATTGATCCAAGAGAGAAACATCGATCCGTTGCTTCTTGTAGACGCCTGGATCTGGGACTGAACCTGCAACCTAGGTACATGCCCTAACAGAAATCAAACCCACAACTCTTAGGTGTACAGAACAATGCTCCAACCAACTGAGCCACACTGGCCAGGACTAAACAAACACCATTTTAAATCAGAGTTCTACGAGCTTGGCCTCCCTCATGCCCCAGCAGCTGGCTCATAGTAATAGTGCTTTGCTGAATTAAATGAATTTTCTTTAACAAAACATCCTACAGAAAAGATGCGTTCGCAAGCCAACCCCCCCCCACCACCACCACCAGTCCAGTAGCCGTCAATTTGTAAAGAAAACTGTTCTGTTATTTGTTTTGTATGAGAACCATATTTAAATGCAGGGTGAGAGTGAAATTTGACAAGACTTTTTGTTTCTTACAAGACCTGCCTGTGTTTGTGTTCCCCCGCTTCTCCTCATGTGCTCCATCCTGTGAGCCAGAAAGACTGCAAAGGGGTGGGCTGGAGGCAGCATTCTCAGGGGTCTGGGTGTGAGGGCCAAGAAGGGAAGAGCAGAGGGGATCACAAGACAGGAGCAAGAGAGCAGGAGAAGGGCTTTGGCTTTTCCGGATGGGCGACCTTGGGAGGAAGCCCCTTTCTACAGCTGGAGGGGACTCGGTGCTCGGGGAAGGAGCAGAGATGGAAGAAGGCAAGACAGCTGCGAGGGGAGAAGGACCCAGGGAGATGAGGCTCCCTTCGCCCTGCCTCATCCCACCAACTACTTGGCTCTGTCCTGAGTTTTTTTGTTTTCGTTTTTGTTTTGTTTTTTATTGTTTTTCTATTACAACTGTCCCACTTTTCCCCTCATTGCTATGCCCCACCCAACTCACCCCTTCTCCCACGGTCCATCCCAACCCCGTTGTCCATGTCCATGGGTTATTTATATCAGTTCCTTTGCTAAACCCTTCCCCTACTTACCCCTTTCCCCCCTCCCCCTCGATAACTGTTACTCTGTTCCTTGTTCAATTTTGCTCATTTGTCTGTGTCGTTCCTTAGTCTCCTGTATTAGATGATATCATATGGTATTTTTCTCTCATTGCCTGACTTATTTCGCTAAGCATAATTCTCTCTAGTTCCATCCATGTTGTCACAATATGTAATTTCCTCAAAAAACTAAAAATGGAACTGCCTTTTGAACCAAAAATTCCACTGCTAGGATTATACCCAAAGAATCCTGAAACACCAATTCAAAAGAACTTATGCACCCCTATGTTCATAGCAGCACTGTTTGCAATAGCCAAGTGCTGGAAACAACCCAAGTGCCCATCCGTAGATGAGTGGATTAAAAAACTGTGGTACATTTACACAATGGAATACTATGTAGCAGAAAGAAAGAAGGAACTCCTGCCATTTGTCCTGAGTTTTCAAAGCAGACTTGTCACCTCATTGTTATCCCTTCCACCCACACATTCCTTATGTCACCTTTCCCCTTTCCACTTCACATCCCTGCAGACTTGAGGGACCACATAGACCCTCATGGCAGCATTCTAGACCTCTCTGAGAAGCACCATTTATTGGAGCAATAAATAAATCTAAATGTATATTCTACAAAAACTGTCAGTCTTATATTGACAATTTCACACTCTGTTTAAGTCTAGCTATAGCACAGTGAAGAAAAGTAGGCAACTGGATGGTATAAAAAAACAACTTTGCCTTCCACTCTCTGAAGCTTGGTTAGCAAACTTTTTATGTAAAGGACAAGATAGTAAATATTTTAAAGATGCAGGTCATATGGTCTCTGGTAACTACTCTACTCTGTCATTGTAAGCAGCCATAGATGGTATGAGTGTGGCTGTGTTTTGATGAAACTTTGTTTATAAAAATAAGTAATATCTCAGAGTTTGTTGGACACTGCTCTAGAACAATAACAACTTTTCAAAAACGACATACCAGTGCCATCTTGGTAAACTATAGAAAGCCTGGGTCTCCTCCCCCTTCTCCATTTGCATCAGCAGTGAGCTTGCTCCTGTAGCGAAATGAGTTGCGTCGGCATCCTTGGTTTACTTGGACAGATGTGTTCTCTCTGAAGAGAGCAGTTGGAGGTTGCATGTGTGCATCTACTTCCATAGGAAAGCACTGGAAAAAAGGTAACTGGATGTCTAACTAATGAAAAAGTTCCCTCTCCCACCCCACAATGGAAAGACTGAGCCAAAGGGGCCGCTTCGCCTTGCTCTGCCCCTCCACCCCGCACACACACTCCCAGTCTTCTCTCCAGTGAGAGTTGGCCTGCCCTGAGGATCCCCCAAAGGACTCCAATCAAGCTTCTCCTCTCATTCCCCAAGAGTTTCTTCCACCCTATGCTTCTCAGCGGGGTACCTAGCATCTGAGGATCTCCTCCCAGATGCAGGTCAGGCTTACCTTTCCTGGCAACATTTCCTTTTCAGAGAGGAGCAATGAACTCAAATGAAACCCCAGCAAGGCCAACTCTTTGGATGGAAGAATTTTAGCCTGTTCTCCTTTCTACTGCTGCCCTTCAGAGAGCAGTTTACTTCTTCCATTAACTTCAGGGGAGTTGACTCTTCGGTGCCGGCCTATCCACTGTCTACATCTGCCTTTCCTCTTTGTAAGCCACGCTCCTCAGTCTTGGCACAAACAGTCATTGCTCTGGGAGACGTTTCCAGTCAGCACAGGAACTACTCGTATCTGAAAACACAAATTGTGCATTTGAGACTGCAGAGAGCCTCCCTGGAAGGCATTTGCAAGTGCAGCATGAAGACCAACATCTGGATGTTGTCTGAACGTGTGCGCCTCTGTTGTGGCTCTGCCTATGAAGGAAAGTCAAGTCCCTGGAAGAAGTTAGAGAGTGGGAGTAGGGGCTGAGAAGGCAGTTACAATTAGACATGAGCAGAATTTCCTGGAGAATCGAGTTTCATAGTCTCTTGGTAACAAGCAGAGAGCCAAAGAGGGGGTTTGTTAGTCATGAACTGAATGTAATGGTTCCCTAAAGAGAGCAATTTGGAAATATCTGGAGACACCTTTGGTTGTCACAAGCCCAGGCAGGAGGAATACTTATGGCATCTTTTGGGTAGAGGACAAGAATGTCATCTGTCCTACATCCCACAAACCACAAGGCAGACACCTACATGAAGGAATTTTCTGACCCCAGGTGTCAACAGGGCCAATGTTTAGAAAGTCTGAATTAAAAGCATCTCTTGTTCTGGACAGCGCTACACTACCATGAGTGGATAGGCTGGGTTAGTCACATGAGGGACTGCTCCCACAAGTGCGTAAGGGTGGGAGCATGGCTGGACAGTAGAGGGCACCGTGTGCACCTGGATTGGGGCAGCTGGGAAGCCCTTCTTTGGCTCCTGCTCCTGTCCTGAGCTTTGGGTCTTTAAGTTGTTCCCTCCCTCTCTATAGAGCCTACCTTTCTCAAGGATGCTACCCCTTGACCCTCTGGCTCCAACACCCATGACAGGAGGCCCCTAAGGAAAGGTCCACTTTCTCTTTGCAACATCTGCAGGTGAGGGAGCATGTCTCCCCCAGCTGCTCTGCATGGAGCAGGAGGTGAAGAGGGAGGGGAGACTGGCTCCAACCCCGACGGAGCCTCCTGATCCTGCCAGCTCTGAGCCTGGGGTCTTCCCTGGGCTCTATGGAGCAGCAAGTGGCCCCCTCCTCAGCGAAGGGTCCCTTGGCTGTGTTCACTCTCTCTTTCAATCCAATTTCATCTGCTTTCCATCTTTAAGAAATGCCTTAAGTTTCTGGTCTGTTAATGTTACCTTCTTTGTTTTTCAGGGGTTTGATGGATATATTCTTACACACAACTTCCTTTGGTCATTTTGATGAACTTCAGGAGGAAAGGAGGTAGATATATAAGCTATGTCATCCTTCTGGAACAGCACCTCTGTCCATGGGATTTAACACCAAGGAGGTCACTGGTGACCTCATCAAAAGAGTGTGTTGGCCAAAGCCAGACTATAGTAAATTGATTTGAGTAAAGAAGGACATTTGGGTCATCTTTTGCTGAGACAAACCATCCTAAAATTTAGTGGCTTAAAACCACCATTTATTATCTCTCACAGTTTTGTGGGGTGACTGGGCTCAACTGGGTGGTTCTAGATTGGGCTGGTTGTGGGCTGGACTGCGTCCCTCATAAAGATTACCTCAGAATGTAACCTTGTTTAGAAATAGAGTCCTTATAGATACAATTAGTTGAAATGAAATCATCCTGAAGGAGAGTAGGCTGTTCATCCAATATGACTGATGTCTTTGTAAGATGAGAGAAACACACGGGGGGAACACCACGTGCAAACAGAGGCTGAGATCAAAAGGAAACAGCTGCAATCCAGGGAGTGCCAAGTGCCAGTCCAAGTGATGGCCACTCCCAGAAGCCTGGAAGAGGCAAGACAAGATTCCGCCCTAAAGGTTTCAAAGGTGCACAGCCTTGCCGACACCTTGATTTCCGAGTTCTGACCTCCAGAACTGTGAGAGAACACATCTCCACAGTTTAAAGCTACCCAGTTTGTGGTACTTTGTTATAGCACCTCCCAGACACTAACACTGGACCTTACACGTGGTTGCAGTCAGACCTAGACTAGAGCTGGAACCAGCTACAGGTTCTGTTGGGCTGGACGTCTAAGAGGGTGGCTTCACTCACCTGGCAGGTGCCTCACCTTGGGCAATAGGAACTGCTAGGGGCTGGATAGGGATAATTTTTGCTCTCCACACAGCCAGTTTGGGTTCCCAAGGGTAATCTCAGTGTAGTCGGACTTTTTACATGGTGACAAGCTTCCCCGAGGGTGAATGTTTCAGGAGACCCAGGTAGGATGTCAAGACCTTTTTTGACCTAACTTTAAAAGTTAGATAGTATCACTTTGCTGCATTTTTCTTTTCAGTCCTAAAGTGTGTCACTAGTCCAGCCTAGCTTCAAAGAGAGGGAATGAAACAAGGACATGAATACCAGGGTCATTGTAGAGTCATTGTGGTGGACTGGCTAACACAGAAGATGACAAGGGTCGAAAGCTATTTTTTAAAGAAATTTAATTTCCAAGGAATAGAAAGGTTCATGGAAAGTTGGAATTTGTTTTTTGATTTCAGATATTGATGGGAAAGATGTACTAAAAGTTGGAACTATATGAGAGAAGAGCTATGAGAGAATAAGATCCAGAATTTAGAAGGTTCAGCTTTCCTGTAAGAGAAATACCACTTGCATTCTATCAGAAGAGAAGTGGGTGAAGGCAGGTAAAAACAGCAAACACGTGGATGGAGGATGGGACGTGGAGGTGGGTACAGAAGTTTCAGGATGTTGAGAGAGTTCCCATTCATTGGCTGCTAGTATCTCTGGGTTCCAAGAAGGGGGATTATCTGCTGGCACTGATAAGAAATGTGGAAGATTTGGAAAGAGTAACATTGTGAGGGAGCCACAGTAAAGAAGAGGAAAGAGAGCTAACTACAGTGAATATATGCCAAAAGACCGCAACACCAACCAGCACAAAATGATAAACTGGGGGAGAGCAGTGAAATCCAGAAGGATGTAGTAGTTTTCTGCTTTCAGTAGAATTCTTGGGACATTATCTGGGTTTTTCAGCCCTACTATAAGTCTCTTCAGACCTAGATGTTACTTCTGAAATCAAGGTAATAGAAGTTGGGGAGATATGATCACTGTTTCATAAGTACATTTCATTAAAAATCAGTATCTGTGTATTCTTTGGTAGGCCACAAGAGAAGGGTTAGTGGGGAAGAAAAATCTTGTAAAAGCATTTAAGCATCTCATCCAAGCAAACTTAGAAAAGGTCTTACCCCGTTGTTATGAATGAATTCTCTCCATTCTTCTTCATCACATCCATCTGTACTTAGAGTGAGAAAACAGGACCTAACATATAAAATTTTTTGTCACTGAGACAGCACAGATTAATTACATCTCATTACAGAAATGTTGTCATGGTTGGGCCACTCTTCTGTGCTTGACTTCTGGGTAAGAGTGAGAGGCAGATCCATTTCCTCAGTGTTAATTTCAGCTGGAAGTGTGGACATTTCTGTCAATGATCGTGGAGCGAGTTCTGTGACTAGTCATTTAACTGTATGGTAATTGCAAGCTAGAGTGTTTACAACAAACCTCTTGCTTAGGAGATGGAAACTATGTTCAATTACACCCTATGAGAATTACATAAATAAAAATTTGCATTTTGAAGGGCCCTTCATGAAAATTATGAAAATATATTGTGGAATATTTTATTTGCATTGTATAGTAGCTCTGTAATTGACAAACAAATTATAACTATAGTCATAATGCTTTACATCCAACAGTTATTCATCATAACTGCATATATGCATATGGCTTGGTTCATTAGGAAAAGTAACAATATTGGCAATCCCACTCTTTTTCTTACCGGATTAGTAACAAAGTATGACAATGAAGATAACCTCCCCAAATGGATTTACTGATGGAATAAATAAAGCTAGGTCTTGGCACAGGACAGATCATAAAAAGACTGGCTTGCCTTAATGCCTCTTCCCAAGAGCCACACAGCAGCACTCATCTCTGCTAAGTGTCCTTGATTCTAACTTGGTCTGAAATTGAGAAGTATTTATTCCTCTCTGTCCCATGATTAGTCAAGTAAAGATCTATATGCTCAATTCAAATAGGGAATTACATGAGAAATTCTAGAAATGAGCATTTTAATTTGAGCTCGGGTTTGGACAATTGCCTGGAAAGACTTCTGGGTTGTGTGTGTTGTGTGTGTGTGTGTGTGTGTGTGTGTGTTAATAATCAGAAGAAAGGTTACAAGTATCAAGATATTCTTTCTTTCAAAAAACTGAAAGAAAAGATTTCAGGGTGAAGAGGCACCACAGTCGACTATGCTTGAGGGAATTTAAACTCATCAGTGCGTAGACAACATAATTCACTCTCTCCTGCTCAGCAAGAGGGACAGGTGCCATTAAAGTTGGAAGGATAATATTTGTTTTTCTGGAAAGCTGAAACTACTGTTTCAGGACTCATTCTTCCCAGTTTTCTTAGGTATAAACACATCCTTTGCTTTGAGCATAGAAATTTCACTTCTTTTGCTCTGACCCCAGTGGGTTTTTTTTTTTTTTCCTCTTCTTTTCCTTTCTTCTCCACCTTCTTTTACTCTTCAAAGGCCAATAGTTATTCTGAAAATACTTCCCCATTTCCAAACTTAACAAATCCAACACAATACTAACAACTAAAATACTTCCATGCACATTTCTCAGGGACACCCACAGTTATATTGGAAGTAGGTGTTAATTGCAGTCATTGCATCCTTAAGAGAGCTTACAGGAAACATTCATTGATTCATGCTTTAAATCAGCCATTATTGAGTACCGACTGGACATCAACACTGTTAAAGACTCTGCACTTCAGGATATATACTTCCTGGCACAAAGTAGACATTTAATATTTATTGAACAGATACCAGTGCCTACTTCCATAAAGCTCCCCATCTAATTAAAGAGGCACCCTTGTACACAGAGAAGTATAATACACACTTTGATGAGTGTTCTAGAATAGATAAGAATACCAATAATGGGAGCATCAAGAAGCTAGAAACCAAGTGTGAGTTAGTTGACGAAGGCCCCACAGAAGTGTTGTGTAGATTAGATTTTGAGGAATGAGTAGATGTTCATTAGATGGAAAAAAAAAAGCTTTGAAGTCTCTCTGGGGGAGTGGTGGCAAGAAGAGTCTGAACATGGGCATTCTAAGCAAGAGGAACAGCATGTGCAAAAGCTTGGAGGCCAAAGTCCCATGATAGGTTCCAGAAATAGTGTTTACTAGATCCAGAAAGTATCAAGGTAAAGGATTGAGGGATAATAGAGAAAAGATGGGTGCTAGGTATTGAAAGATGCTGTGACCTTCATTGCTCTTTGACCTTTGTCACCAGGGAATCAGATGATGGTCTAGTAAGAAAGAGATAAAAATTACCTTAAAAAAAAAAAAAAAAAAACAATAATTCTGGTAGTTACATGGGGATGGACCAAGCTGGGATCTGGACAGGAAAGTTAAGAACAGTCCAGGTAGAGTTGATGAGGGTCTGAACCAGGTCTGTGGCTGAAGAACTCAGAGGAGAAGACAGCTTTGAAAAGTGTTGGTAGCAACTCATTTGGAATCATGTGTACAAAGGAAACATCCTAGGGTTTAATGAGTGAAGCATCAAGAGAGAAGGAGCCTGGATTCCTGGATGACTTCCTGGAGCAGAGTCCCCATTCCAGCCCTGGACCACAACCTCTGGACCAGTGGTTCTGAAAGTTTCGCCTCAGAATCACACTGAGGGCTTGGTGAACTTCTATCTAATTCAGTAGGTGTGGGGAAAGTCTCAAAAATTTGTATTTCTAATAACTACTCGTGTGATGCTGATTCTGTTCCCCTGGGGTAGGATTTGAGAATCCCTTCTTGGACTGTGTAAATAATTATGTATACCAGAGGAAAATAAAAGTTATCTTATTTAACCCACTATTATTTTGTTCTCCTTACACACAGCCAAACCTACAAAATGATCAGGAAGAGAGAGACCTGGAAGTCATAGCTTACATGGCTTACTCTGATGGGATGGGAGGACACCATCTCTTCCTCACAAAGACCCAGCATTCCTCCCAGGGTTTTATTCTGGCCTCGTAGCGGCCACCTGCTCACTTCCAACCCACTTAAATAATATTTCTTGAGTGTTAAGTCAGAGAGTCCTCCAAAGTTACCATTGGGGAGTGGGAGAATAATGAGCCTATTAACTAACTGGAATGTTAGGACTTGGAGCTGATTTAAGGGAAGTTGTAGAATATTTTCTGAGAGTGTGCTATGCAGAATAGTCGTTTTACAGAATATTAACAGGTGCTAAGTGTAAAAATGGTTTCCTGGGGTAAATAACATTCTTAAATGATAGATGAAATAAAGTTAACATTTTGCCTCATTTTAAGAGAACTCTGAATCTGTAATATTATTCACCAAGAATCTCCGAAAAGGAGTTATACTGTCAAGCACCCACCACACACTCCTTTGTTATAAACCCCTTATTTAGGAGCGTCTCGTGGGTTGAGTGTTGAGTTAGATACACCCAAGAAAATACTGCCTCTAGGTTCTTTGTAGAACTTTCCAGCAGTGGCTCCCAAGGGTGGTTCATAGACTGGGCATAGTGCATGGCAAAGCTATGAATCTACAGCAGCAATTTCAACCTTTTGCACTCATGACACACATAAACTAACTTATGAAATTCTTCAGCACACCCAAAAATGTATATTTTTTGCAGATTTGACCAAAAAAAAGGTATAATTTTGATTCATTCACACCAGACATCTATCTTATGTAGGCCATTTTCTTTTTTCTTTTTTTTTTTTTTTTTTTTTTACAATCTGAGGGAAAAGAGGTCAGTGCCCCTGACTACTCAGGTATTTTTTTAAATTCATGTAGCACACTGGTTGAAAATCACTGACCTACAGCAATAAGGGAAACATAAGGATAATGTAGTTTTACTAAGTTTTTTTCAACTTAAGAATTGTCTTAGTTTTGAAATTATGTGCTTCTTATGTTTTAGTGCTAAAATTTTTCTTCTCACTGAGATGATGGTGATGGAAGAAATTATCGTTTCTCAAATATTTATATATACATATATTAAATTAAAACTTGACATCTTTACACCAATCCTTTGTTTTAGCTTATTTATACTATTCTCTAAGACACTTGGATATCATCTACTTCAATCTCAATATTAATAGGTGAAGGAAGTGAATAAAATTATAATAATATGTTTATCATCATTTATACAAACTCTGTATGTATTTTAAACAGCCATTCCACACACAAGGACTTCATGGCACATAGTTAGGCACTTTGATGCCTTTTACAATAGGAAGTTGAAAGGTTTGTGCTATCACAAGAAAAGCATGAAGTATTTCATGATTGGTAAAAAATTAGAACTAGTGGGATGTCAAATGCCTATTTCAGTATTTTGGTTCTAGGCAAATCCAAGACAGTACCTAACTAATTATGATTAATTGTATTTAGTTACATTGTTTCATTTGTGGATATTTCTATCTGAACTGAGAAGGGGTGAAAATTAAGCAAAAACCTGGGAATTATTCAAGATTACAGATAAAATTTTCCATTAATGTTTCAGATCATCCTCATTTATTCATTTACTTAAGATTTTATTTATTTATTTATTTACTTACTTACTTATTTATTTTTAGAGAGAGGGTAAGGGAGGAGAAAGAGAGAGAGAGAGAAACATTGATGTGTGAGAGATACATTGATTAGTTGGTTGCCTCTTGCACGCCTCCAGCTGGGCACCTGGCCTGTGCCCTGACTAGGAATTAAACTGCAGCCTTTCAGCTCACAGGCCAGCACTCAATCCACTGAGACACACCAGCCAGGGCACCCCACCACCATATTTATAAAATAATTCTAAAATTAGTTAGTTTCTTTGCCTGAAAGCGTCTTCACTTAAAAAAAAAAAAAAGGTATTAAACTAAATTTTTTCTGAAGTCCTTTCAGCTATAAATTTCAAGGATTCTATAACTTACATGGAGTTAAATAGTAAATAAGGGATCACATTAATTAAAGTCTATATTACCAAAATTTTCTCCCTTCTTCAGTGATTTATAGCTTATCAAAACAAAGTAATGCTTAAGGCTAGTCATATATCTGTTTGGAACTCATAAAGGAGAATGAAAGACATTTGAAAATAAAGAACAAGCTGTAGTATATATTACTATCATTTTCAAACTTAAATATTTATTGAGTACACACTTTGAGATAAGATATCAACTTAGTAAACCTGTCCATCTAAGCCTTGGCAATGGCACTTTGCACAGTCTGAGATCACTTTTCATGTAATGACCACATAATCAAAGTCTCCTGAAAGCTTATTGAAAATCAGCATCCACCCTGACTGGTGCGGTTCAGTTGGTTGGAAATTACCATGCAAATCAAAACGCCACGGGTTCAATTCCTGGTCAGGACACATGCCTGAGTTGCAGGTTTGGTCCTCAGTCAGGGTCAGGGCATGTAAGAGAAGCAACCCATCAAAGTTTCTCTCTCTCATGATGTTTCTCTCCTACTCTTTCTCCTTACCTTCCCCTCTCTCTAAAAATAAGTAAACAAAGTCTTTTTTTTAAAAAAGAGAAGAAAATGGACATTCTTGGGTGCCAACTCTTTAGAGATTCAGATTTAGTAGAGCTGGGCTGGAGCACAAGAATCTGCATTTTGAATGAGTTCCCCAAGGTATTTGCATGCACACTTACCACTTCACCTAAAATACAAATCGTTGTGCTGGGTGTATGGTACTTGCAAATGACCTAGCAATAAATAGTAGAAAGTGGCCAGAGATGAGAGCAGAGTGAAAAAGAATTAATATTACTAGGGGTCAGATATTTCCTCTCACTTCATTCTAGCCAGTGGCAAGGACTTACCGTATTTTTTGCTCCATAAGACACATTTTATTTTCCCAAAAGGGGGGGGGGGGTGTCCGTGCATCTTACGGAGCAAATATTGTGTCATAGACTGTGATGTGTATTACCTGACCTGTCAGCCATGGCGACAGCTATTAAAAGAGGAAGTGGTGGGCCCACACGAAACCCTTGGGGATGCTTAAATGTTCCACTTTACTGCTGAATCTCAGGGTGTCTGGCAGTATGAAGAAAGTGATGTCAGTGATTGTGAGCAACTGAGCTTCATAAATTCTGACACTAGCGATGATGAGTTCTTGGGGTTCCCAAAAAACTAGAAGAGTACTTGAACCTTAAAATCTCTCCTCATTTGTTAATGACAGGGATGATGGTTCTCAATACCACTGTTGACTGCTGTTCATGGTTGAAATATTATTCTGTTATATTGTATTAAATATTTTAGTACATCATTTCATTCAGAATTCTTTTTTTCTTATTTTCCTCCTCTAAACCTAGATGCGTCTTATAGCCAAGTGCATCTTACAGTGCGAAAAATACAGTGTGGGGATAGAGATGGAGGGAAGCAATAGAGGTTGTGGATATTAGAGAAATACTCACTTCACTTTGTTTTCATAAAAAGTATATAGAATTTTGGGAAACTAAGGTGATAGTATAAACTATCCAGGTGAATTTAAATGTCATAATGTAAGTACATTTCCAACTGAGATAAAGAGCCAGTACATACATCAAAATTCAATGCAACTTAAAACACACCCATTAGATTTAAAATGAACACAAGAAAAAAATTTAATCCACACTTGAGGGTATATTTATTGATTTGAGAGAGAGGGGAAGGTGGAGGGAAAGAGAGAGAGAGAGAGAGAGATCTATGTGAGAAAGAAACATTGATCCATTGCCTCCCATACACACCCTGATGGAGGATGGAACCTGCAACTTTTGGTGTATGGGATGACTCTCCAACCAACTGAGCCACCCAGCCAGACCTAAATGCAAAAATTTCAATATGCCCTCAGACTTTGCTTTTTCTATTTTCTTTCATTTCTAAGTTCACTATATTCCTGAATGTTGATTTTCTTTGTCTTTTTTTAAGTCCAGTCCACTACTGTGTACAAAGTGCTGTTTCTGCCCTAAAGCTAAGAATGTTCTAGGTAAACTAATCAATCAATTTTTGCTCATTAAGAAAGAGCACTAAAGTAAAAAGAATCCTAACCTTTTGATGAATTTGGCAGCTGTTGCTAAATACTTTTATTCCCTATGGCAAGACAACAAGAAGAGAAGCCATCTTACACCTTCAGGAGAGGAAAAGCACTAGGTCCCAGGGAATTACGTGACATTTGGGAAAATTTTCTCAAATCTTTGAATATTGACGGGTCATGGCATGACTTGGTGGTAGCGGTGGTATTTTTAATTAAGTTTTTCTGGCTGAAATTGGAGAATATACATGTTTAAAATATGAAATAACAGTTTCTGCAAAGCAAACTGGGAATAAGACATGGTGCTCAGCTTAACTGAGCAGCTAACTACATAAGAGCTTTTGCACAGTGCTGTTCAAAATGCCTTCCTCCAATTTTCAGACTCTTAAGCTTATAGAATTGATGGTGTAACTGATTTATTTTGTAGGGTGTGAGTTTCCAACTTGTTATTTCCAAGTTTCAAGTGTTATATGACTGAACCTGTTAGTAATGTGTGCTCTTCCAGTCTGTTAAATTAGAGCAGTTCGTGAAGAAAAATGAGATGTGATGTTGCATTTCATGAACGTTGTCTCAGCACAAAGAAAATTTTTTCTAATCTGTGGATGGAAATTAAAAAAAAAAGACATAGGGGAGATCTTCAAGTTGTTGAAAGTTAAAAAAAAAAAAAAGTTTCACAACTACGACTAACCTGCCACAGTTTTTTACTCAAGTCTCTTTCCCTCAGCTGAGCATATTCCTAACTAAACAGTGGAATTAAATAGAGAAATTGGATTCAGGTTAGAATCCAACTTGGCTTAATCCATTTTATTACTTCAGGTGTGAGATACATCAAATTGGAAAATGACAATAGTGGTCACAAAGGTCAGAAGTAATAAAAAATTAATCCATTTCTCTTTTCTTTTTTTCAGGTTTTTGACCACACAAACCAACCTTCTCCAAGGTAAACTACATTATACTCTTCTCTAATTTGTTGGAAAAACCCACCATAATTTTATTGACTTTGAATACAGTATTGCTGTGTAGTGCCTCAAAGTCATGTGTGTGACATTCTAATGGTGCCCAGAATGAGGTGTTTATTGGCAGTGTTAGCAATGAGGGCTCTCTAAGAATATGGCTTGCTGGCTTGACTAAGCATTGGACTGGACCAATGAGAGAGAGAGAGAGAGAGATTGAGACTTTCTTTCCTTGCTTGATTAGCCCTTTTATGAGACAGCAGACTCTTCGTCTCTGATGTTCAAAGACAGGAGGTTTCTTTGTGAGCAGCTGTGGCAGGGTGTGCACCTCTGCTAAAGCCTACATTGCAAGAATTAAAAAGCAGAGCGCCTCTCAGCATGCCCCGGCCCTTCAGCTCCAGTGAGCCTTCCTGTCCAGGTTCAGCAGGACAGTGTTAGCCAAGTTGTTTAACTTTCCAGGAGTATCTGTCAAAACCAGCAACAGGGGATGCGTTAATCTCATTAAAGAACACAATAGGAACACTTTTTTATATCATTAGAAAATCAGGATGCATTTGATATGCACCATCTGGTTTGTGAATACAGGAATAAGTTTTTCAAAGGGGCATATTTCCAAGTTTTATAGTTCATATGCTTGAGAAGGAAAAACCCATAAGCAGCTCTATTTTTAATGAGAGCCATGCTAAAGCTAATAAGATTGGGGTGGATTTTCAGTATGTGCCATTTCTCCCAAACTAAATGTGTTTGCAGTACATTTGGCAGACTTGTCCTGTTTAGAGGCTGGGCTTCCAATGGAAAAAATTCAAAGGTCTCCATGTGCTAATTGGAAAATAGAAAGAGGCATCATTGTAGTAAAGCAGCTGGCTCCTTAGGTATTAATTATGGCTCCTTCTATTATAAAGATTAGTATTTTAAAATTGACTACTATTATTTATTATGTTAATTTTAGAAGCTGTAAGTTTTCAAACCATGGGAAAAATCAAGTTAAACTTTACTATGTATTGTATGCTTTGTAAAAGTGTCTTTTAGATGCAATCACTTACATAATAATTATTATTTATTATAAGTAATAAGCAGTAACTAATTGTAAGAAAAATGAAAATTTACTTTTGGTAGTCATGTTAAGTCCTTAAAATATTTTTTATTTAAATTAAAATATAGCTTTGATATGTAGTCATCTCATTATATAGTATAGCTCTCTATACAGGAATGTCTTTGGATTGGCTGTTTTACAGGAATAATTCTTTCAGCTTCCTCCATAATTTTTAAAATCTTATACAGTAATAAACATGATTTGTGAGGCAATATGATGCTTTCCTTAACCTCTCAGTAATTTGAGGCATCTTCTGTATGTATTCCACAAGTCCAGCTCAGGCTGATGAAGGAAACATAATTATATTACAGGCAATCTCATCTAAGGTAATTACAATTGTCACCATCATCCAATTAAAGAGGATAACCAGCTCTACTGAGTGCCGCAAAGCTTTTGAACTAAGTCCAGGCTTTGGGATAACAGTGTGATTGAGGATTTTGAGAATTTTCATTTTCCAAAATATTGTTGCTTATAAAAATAGATAACAATGTTGGGGGAGTGAGTGGAGAAGAGCTGAATATTGGTAGGGTTTTTTTGTTTTGTTTTTATTCATTTAGGTATACATTTTTTATTTCTAAGCACAGAAATCAATGTACATTCTCAACACCAAAGCGTCAGGCCACACAAGATCTTTATGGAAAGGTTAACATAGCACCACAATATCATAATGGTCCACTGTACTCACCCAGCACCTCGTTCTAATCAGCTCTCTATCTCATTCATTATTCCATCTTATTCCACTTAAAGCTACAATACACCACCTCCTGTCTTTGCACACTCTATGCAGGAGGTTGACTTGAGCAACACTGCCCTTGCACTGGCTTATGCGGGGTCAATATGGATGGCTATGCGAATTATCACTAAGAATTAAAGAGGTTCACCTTTGGTCCATATCAGAATGTAAGCCTTGGATACAGGACTCAGAGAACAAGAAGTGGGAATGGCATCACTCACTGTGACTAAGATTTAGAAAAGGCCCAAGCGAGATTGCATACGACTATATTGGATGATTTACTATGCAAAGATACTGGTATTTTCTTTATGGTCACGCATCTATGAAGACATATAGCAGATAAACTTAGGTTGGCAGGGAGGCATTTGCCATCTAATATCAATGGCCCCCTTAGTCACT
This sequence comes from Furipterus horrens, assembly GCF_987537825.1. Lineage (NCBI taxonomy): Eukaryota > Metazoa > Chordata > Mammalia > Chiroptera > Furipteridae > Furipterus > Furipterus horrens. The sequence continues at coordinate 153,105,000 of NW_028327173.1, forward strand.
GCTCAGCATTCTTTCAGTATTCCACATCCTGGCTCTTCTATTCTATATCTGGACTCTTCCACCTGCCTTGATCATTTCCTTTCCACAGCTACCGCACACTCCTTGCCACCCTTGGATGTGTGTTCTCTTTCTCCATGCAGACACTTTCAATCCTGCTTTAGAACTTACCTCTCCTAGGGAAACAGTTGGCAGAAATGGAGGAGGGGCAGGGAAAGGACAAGGTAGGAGGGCTGGGTTGTTTTATAATCCACTGCTAACCAGCTCTGTGACACTCAGCAAGTCAACAGAGCTTGTGGAATCCCAGTTTGCTAATCTGTAAAATGAAGTCATTAACATCTGTCCTGCTAACCTCATTTGAACAAGTATCTAAAACAAAATTACAAATGTGGAAAAAAATTCTTCATAATATATAAAATTGCATGCAATATGAGGGATTATATATATACATATACTTATTATCATTAAGCCCATCTACTGTGCTCATCTTCTGTTGATTTCTCAGCCCTTGCAACATAAATGGCCCTTAATGTTTCTGTGCTTTCTCTTTCCTGTTGAGTGTTTAAGAAACCTAAAGGCTGGCACCATATTGTTTACTTCTTTTCTGTTTTTTCTAACATTTAATCAGTTCCCTAACTTCCTGATATAGGATGACTTGTTAAAGTGTTGCATAGTGTTTGCTCCCTCTTTAGATTTTCTCCAACCCTTGTAAGCTTATGGCCCAGCTTGGGCCTGAAGAAGACATGCTGCAGTATCGGACAATCTGCATATGAAGGCGTGAGGTGGGAACTGCAGGCCAGAGGATGGCAGGACTTGGAGAACTGCCATGCTCTCTCCAGAGGCACCACAGTCCAAGAATGTTGTTCTCACCAGGGTGGAAGCTGCTCAAAACCCATCATTTAGGGAGTTTTATGAAAGTTTCATTTAGTAGGCATGATTCGTTAAATCGCTGGCTATTGGCGATTACTCAACGCCAGCTCCTCTCCCCTTTTTGGATTGGAGAATGGGGTTGTTGCTGAAAGTTCTAAGCTTCCAATGAGTCTTATTCTTTCTGATGACCAGCCCCCACCCTGAAGCCATCTAGGGGCTACCACAAGTAACCTCATTATAACAAAATATGCTTCTATCATTCTCATCAGGAAATTAGGAGCTTTGTGCCAGAAACCAGGGATAAAAAAATCAAATGCCTTTTATGAGCTAGCCTCAGAAGTGGCCTAGGGAATAAATGCCAGGCTTATACTGGGCTCTGCTCAACATTCCTCCAGCCTCTTCTCTTTGTCCATTTCTTACTTTATTCAGGGTTCTTTGTACTGCTTTTGATATAATTGAAGTCATAAATTGGCCTTAGAGAGTGTAGTATGTTCTCTGCTTTCAAGATTATCATTCAAAAGTTTTCTAGTTTATATGTAACCAAAGATTTTGTTCTTTTTGCAGTCGAGATAATATTACAGAATGATGCATTTATATGGCAAGTGCGAGTGGACTTGGATTTTCTGCCTTTTCTTTAAAGAGACATTATGGTCATTTATTTACATAGATGATTTGAAAAGTGTAAAACTCTTTAATCCATAGATTATTGATTTATAAACTTCTCTCCCTTATGCTCTATCACTAGAAATTGTCTTTCCTAGCTTAATCTCAATGACCTGTTAATGACTAAGAACTAAACTAATTAACATATACTAGTATTGATTTTACTTGGAGAGGATTTTATATATGTAGAGTTTAAAAACAGAATAAGAGCTCACCCCTTACCTCTTTGGACAAAGAGAAATACCTACTTTACTAGATTTCCATTACAACTGTGAAGTTACTAGGTTATTTGGAAGGGAGGAGGTTACTTTTAATGTGCTTTTCTCCATTTTCCTCATCTTAATTTATTTTCCCATAGTAAAATAATGGTGTGTCAAGAACTTACAAGTATCCTGTAGAGGAGGTTATTTACTTAAGCTCCACCCGTGTGATATACCCTCCCACTGCCTTCCTAATACTGCCTCTACGGTGGCCCCAGTTTTTTTTTTTTTTTAATTTACTTGTTTGTTTGTTTGTTTATTTTATTTTTAGAGAGAGGGGAAAGGAGAAAGAGAGGGAGAGAAACATCACTGTGTGGTTGCCTCTCACTCACGCCCCCAACCGGGGACCTGATGTGCAACCTAGTCATGTGCCCTGACTGGGAATCGAACCAGTGACATTTGGCTCACAGGCCGATGCTCAGTCCACTGAGCCACAGCAGCCAGGGCTTGGTTTCTTGTTATTTGTTTTTTTAATGTATCCATTTTATTGTTGGTAATGATCAACACAAGATATAAATGTTTGAAATAAAGGTATATATAATTCAAAGTATTATTACTTATTGAGATTTAAAATTTCAGATCTTAAGTTGGTGGTGGAGACTAATAAAATAAGTCAATTGAAATGTTTCTCATATTAAATATTTTGTTATTGGAAAAACTGACAACTTACATGTAACTATTTATCTGATGTATAGAAAACACAAAAGGCCATGAAAACTTTTAAAACAGGCAAGGTTAGTATACAGATTCTTTTTCTTGGGATAGGCTAGATGATGCTATAGCCCTGGCTGGTTTAGCTCAGTGGATTGAGCGTCGGTCTGCGAGCTAAGTGTCGCTGGTTCGATCTTCCAGTCAGGGTACATCAGAGAAGGAAAACTCTGACTCCAAAAAACCTCCGCTGCCTTGCGGCATACCTCTTCAGAGGAAAGGCTAAGGGAGTAAACCCCGACAGAAAATCCGGAGCCGGAGTCCCTAAGGCGGTTTGACGTTGTAGTCAACACCGGCAACTCCTGCGGCGCACCTGAAGCCAAGCTGTATTGACTCCGTCTTTCCCTTGGACCCTTCAGCTGCGAAGAGAGGGGGGGTCTGCTGCATGGGCAACAGCAGACCCTCCATATCACCCTGCCCAGGCTCTGTAGCTTCAGCATCATCGCAAGATGTCGATTCAACACGGGAGGAGACAGATACCATGTCACTCCCGAGTCGGACTGCACAGCCATTCTCGGCGGTGCAGATAGACTCTTAAGAAGCTACACCATCGTCTCTCGAGACGGACGGCTGCCGACGACGACGCTATAGTACTAAACTATACCAAAGTGTCAGAGGTTTATCAGATAAATGTTTCTTATTCAGGCAAATGCCCAGGAGAGCCCACTGCTTTTCATAATACACCCCAGGCACCGTGCACGTAATCTGTTCTGCCTAATTGCCTTGTCTTCCTTGCTGCCTTACCTGACCTGATCATCATTTCCTTGTGGTTGCTTTGAAAATATACAGACTGTCCCATAGCCTTCAACAGAGTAAGGAGGGTGGATTTCTTCTATGTTTAAAAAGGGGTCCTGAAGAAGTGTCACTTGAATCTCACTGAGTTGGCTACTTTAGGTGTTTTCCAATCTTGCTGCTAGCCCTCCCTTCCCCCAGGACCTGGCCATGTTTCCAAGACACTGGGTCAAAGACTGAGTCAAGTCATAGACATGACGCCATAAGCAAACTCCCCACTCCTCACATGAGCAAGAGCACCTCAACTCAGTCTCTCCTCCCCTGGGATGGGTTCTTCTCAGGAAAACATTTAGTGCCACTGCCCCTCACACTATACCCCTGCTAGACTCTGTTGCACCACCACATAAGTTCAACATGCATTCCAACAGTGGACTCACCTCTAACCACATTCCACACCCCTACAAAAAAGGTTGGGCTCTATTTGAATAAACTTTTCTTATGTATTTTACTACACGCGTGATGAAATTTGCAGACATGTCTAAACCATAACAGTGAAGAGTAACAGGCCAAGACTCAAGCTACAATCTCACCACAATGTACATTTATAGTTTCTTACTCTTTTTAAGAAATATTTTCCATAATCTGCTTTCTTTTTAGATATATTATCTCACTCACTCATGGTATAATAATTTATTCTTAGTATTTTTCTTCCAAATTCTTAATAGCAATAGTCTGTTCCGAAATGTTAAAGAAGACATTTTCTCAGCAAGTCCTTATTTTTCTACTATTGAAGAATATAGTTAATAAACTATAGAAATGCCCATTATGATTGATTCCAGTGTAGAAAGCAGAATGAAAGAAGGCAGGACAGGCAAAGAAAACAGATACTCATATAGTTCACTTAAAAGTGGATTAAGTTATTTAAGGAATGACTTTATGTTATGGGGCAGGTAAAAAGGTTTTAAAACAGCTAAATGTGTTCAGAATGTATGTCTTCACATGGCAAATGGCATACCAGTGACCGAAGTTCTCTCATCCTTCCTAATGTAGGCAGCACCTTAGCAAAAGCATATGAAACACCACCATCATGGAAGCAACAGCAAGACACCTGTGTCAAAGTAGCATATAATTTATTAGTTTACCCTCCCCAACCTTTCTACACACACACACACACACACACACACACACACACACACACAGGAGTCTAGGACTTGGCCTCTGAATTTAAAAGATACCTTAGGCTTTGTGCTTTTCTACATTTCTGCTATAAGATTCCTTGCCTTTTTTTACATCCCACATCTCTAATAATAAAGAAGTGATTCAACAATGACAATGATATCTATTTTATGAGAAAAAAATCTTACGTGTTAAAATGGCTTTTAAACAAATGTTTAATGATATGGGAAAATACTGAAGTTAAAACATTAAGTGAAAAAACAATGACAAAACCTTATCTCTGATACATATGTCTGTGTGTGTGCTTGTATGTATGAAATACACAACAGGCTTATCATTAAGCTGATGTGATTACAGGGAATTTTTATTTTTCCTGTAGGCTCTGTAATAAGCATATATTCATTAGATAAAAGAAAAAAGGGACATTATATGGACAAGTAAATCTTAGAACAATGTTTACAGATATTTAAGACACAGAGGATTATTGCAAATGTCATAATCTTGGAGCACTATAAAAAGCCTTAAATAGTTTATAATGAAGCAAAGCTCATTCCATAAAAGCCACTAAGGTGACAGTTGAGAAATCAATAGTTAAAAACTGTTTTCAGAAGAAGCTACATTTTTGATTAAGCTGAGTTAAAGTAGCTGCGTTCCAGGGGAGCCAAAGCAAGCAGGGGAATATGAATAAGAGCTGCTAATAGTGGCATTAAGAAAAGGAGGCAAGAATGAGATGTGAGATAAAAATAGAGTGTGAGGGAACAGAGGAAATTAGTGGGACCAGGTAGAAGGGGTGGGAGTTTCTGCCCTTGGCATGGTCCTGGGTTTAGGTAATCATGTCTATGGATGTGGAATTAGCTGGCTGAGAGTTGAAGCTGATCGTTACACATTGGAATGAAATGTTCTTGAGAATGGTATATTGAGTATAATACGTTTTATATTAAAACACTATCCTTATGATGTCCCTGTGTTTGTACAATTGTCCCTTTAAATGTTTGGATTTATAATAGATTCTATTAAAGAAGTGAAAATGAACTGAATTATGGTGATCAAATCTCAGGGCTCATGGTGGCCAAAACAGAACTTCCTACTGAGAAAATAAGCATTTTTAAAAAATAAAATGCATATGCAATGCAATCATCAGTCCTTTGCCTACCTAAACAGAAGAAATTCAATGTATTTCATCCTTCAAGGAAAAGTTAACACAGTAAATTTTTCATTGAAAAAATTGAGGACTTCTGGTCAAGATGGGGACATAGGCAGACATGGCTCACCTCTTCACACAATTGCATCAAAATTACAACTAAAATGTAGAACAACCATCACTCAGAACCATCAGAAATCGAGTTGAATGAAGTCTGACAAATACGGTATTAAAGAAACCACATCCCTCCAGATGGGGAAAAGGGCACAGATGCGGAACATGCTGGTCCCACATGTGGGGGATAAAAATTTGGGAGGGATATCTCAGGAGTGAGGAGTCCCAGCCCCACACCAGGGCCCCCAGCCCAGGGTTCCAGGGCCAGGAAGATAAGTCCCCACAACTTCTGGCTGCAAAAACAACAGGGATTGAGTTGGTGGAAGACACTGCTGGAGCCCCAAGCAGTTCCTCTTAAAGAGCCCACACATGGACTCACATACTCAGATTCACTCCTTCTGAGCTCCAGCACCAGGGTAGCAGCTTGAAAGGCATCAGTGGCAGACAGGGAGAAACTAAAGTGTCTGGCATCAAGACGAGCAAAGGCCATTGTCTCTTTTCTAAATCTGCCCCCCACCCCCACCCCCACAGAGCCAGCAGGCTGGTGCCATATCTGAGACTCTATAATCTGGCTAACACTGTTTGACCAGTCTTGGAGATCCCCAGACTCCACACCACCCACCTTATGGGACTACCCAAGCTACTTTTCCATATGAATGGCTGGTCTTGGCTCATGCTGCACAACTTCCTAAATCCTCTCAAACAAACAACAAACAACCTCAGTGAGCCTCAGGCACAGCACTAGCAGCAGCCAGCCTAGATTCACAGCTTGGCTATACCTGGACATCTCCAAGCCCAGCACAAATAACAGCCATCTCAGATTGCTTTACAGCTCTGGCAGAGTGGCCCTGGGAAAAACACAGGTGAGGGCTGACCTTGGCCTGCACCACCCAGAAAACCCCAGAGCCAGCATCCCCAGTGGACAGCTATAGACCACTTTGGAGCACCACCACCCCACCCCTTGCACAGCTGATACACCATGGAGGGTGGAAGTTGATGGTCAGTGGTCGCAGCCGATCCTTGCAGCTGACTGGCCTGAATAAATCCCTCCCATTGATCTGCTAACAGCAACAAAGGCTCAACTACCAGAGGAGGGTATACTCAGTCCACATGAAGGGAGCACCTTGAGTATATAGGTGGGTGATAGAGGAGGTTGTGCCACTGAACCCTACAGGACACCTACTACATTAGACCACTCTACCAAGATGTGGAGTCAAAGAAGCTCTGCCTAATACATAGAAACAAGCACAGGGAGGCTGCCAAAACAAGGAGACAAAGAAACATGGCCCAATGAAAGAATAGATCAAAACTCCAGAAAAAACACTAAACAAAATGGATATAAGTAATTTCTCAGATGAAGAGTTCAAAACTCTGGTTATAAGGATGCTCAAGGAACTTAGTGAGGATCTCAAAAGCATAAAAAAGGTCCAATCAGAAATGAAAGATACACTAGTTGAAATAAAGAACAATTTATAGAGAAACAACAGCAGAGTGGAGGAAGCCAAGAATCAAATAAATGATTTGGAATGTAAGGAAGCAAAACACAACCAATCAGAACAACAAGAAGAAAAAGAATCCAAAAAAATGAGGATAGTGTAAGCAGGCTATGGGACAATTTCAAGAGGTCCAACATTCACAACATAAGGGTGCCAGAAGGAGAAGAGAAAGAGTAAGAAATTGAAAATCTATTTGAAAAAAATCATGAAAGAAAACTTCCCTAATTTGGTGAAGGAAATAGACATGCAAGTCCAGGAAGCAGAGAGTCCCAAACAAGATAGGTACGAAGAAGTCCACTCCAAGACACATCATAATTAAAATGCCAAAGGTTAAATATAAAGAGAGAATCTTAAAAGCAGCAAGAGAAAAGAAGTTAATTAGTTACTTACAGGGAAGTTTCCATAAGACTGTCAGCTGATTTATCAAAAGTAACCTTACAAGCTAGAAGGGATTGGCAAGTCATAAAAGGCTGGGACCTACAACCAAGATTTCTCTACCAGCAAAGCTATCATTTAGAATAGAAGGGCAGACAAATGGCTTCCAAGGCAAGTAAAAACTAAAGCAGTTTATCATCACCAACCATTATTATATGAAATGTTAAAGGGACTTATTTTAAAAAAAGAAGATCAATACTTGAACCATAAAATGGCAAAAATACTTATGTATCAACAATTAAATCTAATAAACAAACTAAGCAAATAAGAAGAAAAGAGACAGAATCATGGCTACAGAGAGTGTTTTGATAGTTGCCAAATGCAGGGTTTTGGGGGATAATGGGTGAAGAGGTGAGGGGATAAGAAGTACAAGTAGGTAGTTACAGAATAGCCATGGGGATGTGAAGTACAGTATAGGGAATGGAGTAGCCAAAGAACTTATGCTCATGACCCATGGGCATGAAAATGGTGGGAAGACTGCCTGAGGGAGTGGGGGCTGCTGAGTGGAAAGGGGCAAAGGAGGAAAAATCAGGACAGCTGTAATAGCATAATCAATAAAATATGATTAAAAAAGAAAGAAACAATTGGTGTGGTAAAAAAAAAAAAAAAAATCTTTTATTCAAAATAATTCCAGGAAGGCTAATCTTGTGGACACTTTGCATTCTTTTTCATGCATATTACTACTTTTTGCCAATTTCCTGGCTCTTTGCTATCATTTCCCACTGTCTTCAGCAGCCCCCACACTTTGCATTGTCTGGGTTTGGAAACTCCTGGTTAGCATGTGCCAGAGAGCAGGGGCCCAAGGAACTTTCATGTGGGTCAAGGGCATGGGTTTTATCACTCAGACTTTTGTAAAGACTGTTTTCACAATCAAAGGCCTTTTTTCCCCCTTACTTTTTACTTTTATAAATGTTATTCTGCATAATTGAGCTTGAGGTTCTTGTAAATGAAGTGATATCAAACCTTCATTCTCTTGGCAATTTGCTACAAATCTGAAATTCTCTAGCTTATTTTCTGGATCTTGAAATTATTAAAAACCTGAACAATAGTAACATAGATTGTACAATGTAAAACAGTTTTAAAACCTATGTAAATGTGTTTATGAGAAACATAAATAATACAGTTCCGTAATGGTGAGTTTTAAGCTGCATAGAGCTTAAAATGACAGATTATTTCTCTTTCCACTATTTTTGGGAGGAAGAATAATATTGACTCTTCTGAAATCTAAGGTATTTTAATAATGTACACCTACATAACACATAGATAAAAAATGGCTACAAGCACAGCACTGAGAAATACCTACTTCCAGCTCCTCTTCTCACAGGCAAACACGTGCAAAATAAAGATTCCATCTCAAGTTACTCTTGTTTTACCCCTTCAATTGTTGGGGAAGGGTAGTCTTTAAACTTCATATATTCAGTCATTAGGAAGCATCTTAAGTTTTTTTTGTATTTCTAGCCTAGCACTCTTGTAATTAATACATCGTTCATTCATCCTTAGGTATTTATTGAGCTCCTTTAGGTGATAGGTACCCTTCCAGATGTGGGGCTAAAGTGGCTGGCAAGACAGATAAGGCCTTCTCTCTCATGTGTTTAAAATTCTACTGAAGGAAGATAGTAAAAAAAAAAGAAAAGAAAAACATTTATAATACAAAAATACTATGTAGCACTCAGTCTGAGTTAAGACACTAAGATGATAACACATGGCCTTTGTCATCATGGTGCTTACAGGATAAATTGTAAATAAAGAAGATGTTTGTAAAAGCAATGTATCTGAATCATTAAGAACCTCCCCTAAAGTTTATTTAAAATTAATGTTTTGATTTGGGGGAATATTTAAACTTAGCACAACTTAGTGCAATTAGTATTAAGTGGCAGTGACGCTTTCTCATTCCAGTTTTGATCCTTAAACATGTCAACTAGTTCATGGGTGGAAGCCTGAGAAGCCCCTTTACAGAAACCCAAACAAAATGCAACAACACAAAAAACAAAGATTGAATGAAGGAAAAACATACGCCAACAACGCTGTCTCATAACATGGTTACGAAATGCGTCCCCAAGCCACTTCCCTGGCACCTTTCCGGTTGGTGAAGAAGCAGCGCACCTTTGTTTACAGGCACCTCCCACAGGAGCTGTGAGTTTTCCCTCCCTCGTGTCACGCAGGCCACACAATGGTTCAGACGGGTCAGCATGGCTACAGCTGGTCGTTTGCCACACCAAGTGCCAAGCCTTTTTCTGAGTGGACAGCCCTTATTTAATTTTTTTGTAGCTCACATTCCTCCTCGTAAGCCTGCAGGTCGCCTCTAAGGGAACAGAGATCCCTGTCTAGATTCACTTGGATCCTAAAGGAGCCAGGAGACCTAAGCTGATAAGCCAGTCCTCTCTCTATTGCTGTGCCTCACACATATCTGTCTTCATCACCCTCCTGATCTTTCTAAAGAACCACTCCCCAATCTGGTGCAAGTACTTTTCCAGTGCCCCTTGCAATATGTGTGGGTGCAGGATCTGGCACAGTGCCAGACAAACAGGAATTGAAACACAAAGCTTAGGGATCAGAACCCCCTGTGTCTGAATTCAGACTTTGCCATTTGAATGTGTGACCTTAACAACTGACTTAACCTTTGGAGCTTCCATCTTCTCATATATAAAATGGAATAAATAATGGTACATATTTTATAGTCAATCTAATGAAGAGATGAGATGATGAAATTTTTAAGAAAAAACATGTCACGTAGGTTTTCTGAAAATAACATGCACTTAAATTCATTTGAGAGACTTTCTCTTAGTTTAAAACATATTTAAATCCATGCTGGATAGTGTTCCTGGAGAAACTAGAGCATAATTTAGTCCACTACTATAAAGCATTACACTCTCTTCTCTTTCTTCTTCCTCTTCTTCTTCTTCTTCTTCTTCTTCTTCTTCTTCTTCTTCTTCTTCTTCTTCTTCTTCTTCTTCTTCTTCTTCTTCTTCTTCTTCTTCTTCTTCTTCTTCTTCTTCTTCTTCTTCTTCTTCTTCTTCTTCTTCTTCTTCTTCTTCTTCTTCTTCTTCTTCTTCTTCTTCTTCTTTCTTCTTCTTCTTCTTCTTCTCCTTCTCCTTCTCCTCCTTCTTCTTCTTCTTCTTCTCCTCCTCTTCCCCCTCCTCCTCCCCCTCCTCCTCCCCCTCCTCCTCCTCCTCCCCCTTCCCCCTTCCTCCTCCTCCCCCTCCTCTTCCTCCTTCCTTATTCTTCTTTTTTGACATTGTTTTCCAGTATCTGGCCATTGTTTGTATTATTATTTACTTAATACAGTCAACAGTTACTTTTTCCAAAGCCCTGGTATATGTCAAGTACAATCTATTAATAATAAGCCTGAAATTACTAGAATTTAGGGTGAATCCTGGGGCATCCTAGGAAGGGTTCCTTCAGCCCAGTACATACCAGCTTTCATGACTCTGCCATTAGACAACTTCTTCATAGTTGTCTCTTTTCCTGTCTGTAAAAATTAAGACTTTGTTTATGTACCCACTTTTCAAAATTTTTTTTGGGGGGGAGGGGATCCCCACAAAATTTTTTTCAAGTGTCTGCTCATATGTTTATTTTACAAAAAATGAAGAAGCTTTAGAGTTTCTTTTGCACTTATTCCAAAAAATATCCTTATCAAAGAGAACAAATAAGAAAGACCCAAGGGGCATGAATTCTATTATATTTGAATAGTTGGTTCCAGGATTTTTTATTACCACATCAATCTAAATGATGATAATAAAAGAAAAGAGAAGTATGCTACACATAAGAGGGAAATTCTGTTTTATTCAACAATCATGCAAAGACTGTATGAAATTTTGTCCTTGTGAAAGCATTTGTATTAATAAAGTAAAAATATGAAAAGCCACTTCAGATGGATCATTAAAAATCTGAAGTGGACATGAGCTTTGCATTTTCAACCAAAATGTATACAAATCATGCAATAGCCAATTGCTGAACAGTGCATTTTTCTTCTGAATATCTGGTAAACTCCTTGCACATGTCAAGACTCAATTCAGATATTCATATATTACCTCTTCCCTGAAGCTTTCCTATACATTAGCTATATCTATGAGGGGTACATGTAAGCCTCTGTGCACACTCCAGTATGATTATGTCATATTTGAATTAGTCATTTATTGATCTCCTAGTTTATTTCAACTATGATCTTCTCGAGTATCTAGACCTTAGCTTTAAAAAAAAACAACAAAAAACAAAAAACAAAACTCTCTTTCCAGTGCCCTGCTTGGCTGCGACACAATGTAGGTGCTTATAAAAAGAGTGTGTGGATTGTTGACTCCATGTCGTTGCTCTGCAGAGAGCTGAACCTGAAGACAACACTGCAGATGAGCCTGGAGAGGGTGTTGTTTAATTGGGTAGATATTTATGCCAGTGAGTAATGCATGCACGAGAGGTTTGGCTTAGGGCTTGGATGTGCTCTTTCTGTGTGCTGGAATGCTTGGTGTCCAAGATGGAAAAGTAGATGTTGAAAATAAAAGACTGTCCACCCAGTGACAACTGTACACTTTTCTTTTTTAACTCCCAGCTCCCTTCCCCCTTTATGGAATTCAAACTTCAGCCTTCCCATCTTCTCTCAACAGTTCCATGACTTTTAGACAGCACTGCCCATATGGTGAGAGGTATTTTAGATTTGCTCAGCTGCTTCAGCTCAATTGCTAAGAAACAACTGGTTTTGGCACACATGCTTTTTTACACCTGAATTTCTAGTCACATATTAGCCCAAGGCCAAGACTTGTAGCAGCAAACTTAGCTCCCAGGCATGAACATTAGCAGGCGTGAGCCTCCTATGAGCTCAACAGTGAGTCACCCGCCAAAGTCATCTGCTCCGCCTAGATCTCATTGTTAGTTGAGTTCAGGATTGCTCTCAGAAGCTGGAGCTTATTATTACCGCTTCTCCAAGGTCTCCTTCAAGGTTACTTAGTCCATAGGAGAGAATAAATTCATCTTTCAAACTCCAGGCTGTTGCTTGAAGGCTTGTAGGAAACTGGCTGAGAAAAATCACAGTTAGTAATTGATTATAGGATAATGCAAACTAAAGGGTCTAAGAAGACTATGGTAAGTAGTTGCTAATGGGACAGACTTTTGTCATATATTGGGTGATAAAATTCACCCTTGTTGTTGTCCCTTTAGGAGAGGTCAGTAAGAATTTGTATCATTTTGAATGTGACACTGTAACAGAAATAGGCTTTAAGGAAAGAAGAAAATGGCCAAGTTTATATGTTTGGTTTGGTCTTTGCATTTTTTTTCCACTTTAAAATGTAAAGAAACAGTAATATAGAACATTTTCTCTTTCTTTGAGACACAAAAAGCACAGTGTCCAAACATACACTGCAGAGTTCAATTACTTGGTTTAGATCAAAGATCTGTTGACCTGGGGTAAATTACCTTGGGCGAGATTCAGTTTTTCACTCTAAAATGGGGTGGTACCTAACTCTTAGGGCTAAACTGGGGATTGAGTTAACCTATGTGAGCACTTAGAATAGTGCCTGGCACAAAGTATGAGCTGGATATTGTATAGCCTTAGGTACCCTTCACATCTCTCTCTCATTTGAGTTTATTTCCTCCAACTGAGAATCAGTAGGCATCCATTTGGTTTGGTCCTGATAAGACGTCTCTTCTAATACCTGTCTGTTCTTCCTTAATTGAGTTGATTCTCAAGGTTAATGCATCTTCATTGATTTATCCCTGTGAAGGTGGAAGACAGTTCAGAGAATATTCAAACTGGGAGAAACTATTTTGGCCCCATTCTAGCTCACTGGGTGACCTAACCTCTCTGGGCTTCAATGCCCTATCTATCTGTAAGATGGGGATAACACTATTAATTCTCTTTCAGGGCTTAGATTGCTAACAAAAAAAGAGCATAGCAATTTGTACATGTGAAGACTCAATAGGTACTTAGTAATTGAAATAAGACTGTCCTGAAAGATAAGCCCATTTGTTGAAAAGCAATCCAATCCAAGGAGAAATACTCAGATCCTGACCTAGGCAAGTAGACCCCTGACCCAGTTTCTGAAAGAACAGCCAGGTGAAATAGAGGAGGTTGGATGAGCAAACCAATTGACTGGTGCTATGGTAACACTTTCAGAAGAGACTTGCCTGTGGCTATGTCTACACCAGCCTCTGAAAAATAAAACATTCAATCAATGACTTGAATTGTCCACTTGACTCTTCAACCGATCAATGTGGCTGATCTCCTCAGTGAATTAATTAGATCTCTTTTCTGTGATGTAGCTATAGGGATTTGGGGTGTTTTTCCTATTATAGAAATGGTAGAGTTAATCTCCACTCTGTATTTAGCTTCACATTTGACCTTTGCCATCTCTCTGTGTTGGAAAGGGTAGAAAGAGTAAGGTAATTGAATGAGAATAATCTCAAAAATAAGTGTATAGTGCATCCAGAGTGGAATGACTACTGTGAAACAGAGTAGCTTCCTGGGTAAGAGTGAACAAGTGTGCTGAGTGTAAATATTGTATTGGTTTCTTCACTTAAAAATGGAGCAATAATAACGTTTTTAAGGGTTTGTTTTGAAGATTGAAAGGGACAATATGTGTGAGCATGTCTTATAGATAATATAGTCTGATATAATAGAAATAACTCTCTCCATTCATCTGAGTTACTTCCTGGATGAAGGTTAAGGTGACATTTCTGGAGTTAGACCCAGGGGCCCTTTTGAGTAAAGGTGACTCAGGGGGAACTCAGTGGATACCATGCCACCGGATTCAACCACAGGCACTTCTGCAGGCCAGGTGGTTTCCAAGGCATAAAACTTTGGCAAAAACAGCCAAACCACTAAAGGAAGACATATCAGTCACCCTTTAGGCTAAATAGACACTACTTCCCTGTCTTTTAGTGCCTGCCCTCCTGGTTATCCCCACTTCTCCCCTTTGAAGGGAATTAAACTATGAACTCAATGAGCATGTTGGATGGGTGGTGGAGGAGAACACTGTATCCATCTTCAAACCTTTAACTAAAGCCGTACACCAGAGGGGGCGGAAGGGATGTGGCATCAGGTGAAAAGTTACATTTGGTCAGTGGAGTCCGCAGACCAAAGCCCGTGTATAAGGAAGTGTTCCTTGGACTTGGACAAAATAAGTACAAGGTAGTGAGTTCTAACCAAGCTAATTCTATTTCCTTTGTAGAGGTGTCCTTTACAAGTGGCCCATAGACTGGCAGTATCAACGTAATCCGTGAACTTGTTAATAATGTAGAATTCAAGCCCCTGGACCTTATGAATCAGCATCTCTGGGGGTAAGGACCAGAGGCTGTCCCAGGGATTTGGATGCTCACTAATGTCTGAGAAAATCTGGCTGAACAGACTGCTCTTAAGTCTAAATTTAGGGCATTAGAAATGGTTTTTTTGTTTGTTTTTAAATAAAATGATGATGAAAGTCAAAGAAGTTTTTGTCATTGTTTATTATAACAGATTTACTTGGAAAAATATAAGATTAGCAACATTATGTCATCTTTGTTGGCCAGGGAAATACAAAAGTCAAGAGCACAGATTTCTTTTGAGGACCTTCCAAACTCAGATTTTATTATTTTAATTAATTTGGTCTCCCCATTCATCTTACATCTGCTGATCCATACAGGATGAGAGTGAGAGAACAATATGTCTTAGAAAAGGGGTGCCAGAGAAGCGAGGGGGGTAAAACACGGTATTTACATCTGAACTTAACACTTGAGACATGATTCCAGCAGGCCACAGCACAGTGAGACTCCCGTCTCCTTTGCCTGCACACCAAGCATCTACTAATGCCACTGAAGATTGCACTAATTTCCCAAATAAACCTTCTCACAAGGTTTAGCCTAATGTGTGCTCAGCCTGCGCATGTGCAGTTGGTGTTTTTGAACTCGTTAAGTGGGTAGTTCCTCTTGCAAAGGTCTGAACCATGTGGCGTGGGTGTGCTGGGGAGGGTGGGTCCCTGAGGGGCGAGAGAACATATGCTTCAGCACAAGAGCCCTCTGCCCACTTTGTGCTCAATATCAAGGCAATGGAGCCTCCTAATTTCAGGGCATAGGGGGAGGAATGACTAATATTTAAAGTTTAAAAATTAAACATGCAGCCTCTGGTTACTTATTGATCCAGTGCTGGGTTATTTTTAAAAAACCAAATCAGCCAGCTGTGCCGACACTCCGTGTATTCATCATGCTGCCAGTGCTCTGATCTCGTGGGTCCCAAAGGTAATAAACAAGGGGGTGGTTGTTGCAGTTGAGTGGTTGCGCCTGCCTTTTTAAAAAATTATCTTCTATTTTGCAAATATGATTTCATTGTGGGCATGCTTTTTACCTTGGGATTGGAGGGGTTTTGAGGAATATATGTTGACTCCCCACTTGTCCCATGGGGCAAGGGGAAGCGAGGCAGACTAATTTCTAAACTGACCCCAGGCTGGATGACTAATGACGATTCCTGGAAAGAGATACCCGGCCTGAGTGTCCTGCTGCATGAAACCCTGTGTTCCAGCTCCTGGAGCGCAGAACCCAAATGTGTATAACAGGAAGGACCTAATGGGAGGGGGAGAAGGATTCTGAGCAACACACAGGGTCTTACGAAAAGACACCCAGGTGATACCCACAACAGGCACACAAACTCAGATAGATGGGACCTTATTCCCTCGTTAGTTCACAAGCAGCAATGAGAAAATATCTGAGAAGGAACCGAGCCTGTTCCAGTCTAGGTGGCAGCATTTTCTCGAACTTCCTCTGGGTGAACACTGGTGCATACTCGTGCACCCACTACGACAACAGGTGAGAACACCGCCAGCTAAAACCTGCAGTGCCCACTTTGCTGAATAGAACAAAAGCATCACCTAATGTCATAAGCCACAATCAGGATGAGAGATAGAAACGTGGAATTATGAGCTTTGCGTGTCCACATTCTTCTCCCAGGACAGAATCTTTATTTGAGCTGAATTAGCTAAACACTTAAGCCCAGTGAGTCAACAGGAATGACTCACTTCAGATCTTTCTTTTGCAAGGAAGACTAAACCAGAGCAAAGAGAACAGCTGTGCTGAATGGAGCCAGCCTGGGGCTGTGGGCAATATCTGGGAGCTCCCGGGTGTGTGAGTTCACAGCCACAATTTATCTCACTTTTACATGCTGCTGTCAGATGCTTCTGGGCCCTAGAGAGCCAGTTAAGGTCTCACCCCGCTCCCCGCAGCCCCACCTCCTCTGCACAGAGCGGACAATCAGAAAATTCTGATTCGACTTGGCTCTCAGCTCCACATTTTCCCTTTCTGTGGCTCTAAGTCCCTCCCTAGACCTTTCTTTGCCACTGTGTTCTCACCTGCCCCCTGGACACAATTTGTTTCACCTTCTTCACAATATTGTTACAAAAGTAGCACACATGAAAGCACTTTGCAGCATGAAGAGTTTATGAAAACTAAGAAATCATTAGTCTTCAAGCATAACACTTTAACCCCACCCTCAATGCTCAGAGTCTGGGAAATCTGGGAGCCTCTGCCTCCTTGGTAGGTGGGGTAGCAACTCGGACGGCTGATTCAGCAGGACCAGAAACTCACCCCCGAATCATCAGGGTAAATTGCTGGTGGTTGAGGTTTTAAATGACTTCCTGACCAAAACCTTTTGTGGTAGCTTGAAACCAGTGAGTCTCTCAAATCTATACAGGTCAAACCAGCCATTGAAACGATGGGAGAGATTGCTGACTCAGCTACCCTCATTCACGGAATTAAGAGTAACCAAAGTTCAACTTCCCCGTCTCCGAATGAGGCTGAAATTCTGCTTGCTCTCCAAGAGGCTTTCTCTGGTGCTGCTTCTGTCCTGCATACAAAAGAGGAGTGTACTGGAGCCAGGAAATTCAGCCTATGTGAACAAATCAGCACAGAAACCACTGGAGGATCAGCCTAAGTCCAGAGGCTGAGTTTGTCTTGAGTGCCGTTGGCCTTTTTACCGCCTCGCTCCAAGTTTCCATCTTCTCACTCCCAGCAGGTCCTGCAGAGCTAGCTCTGAAAGAAGCATGTGGGTGTGAGTTGTTACTAAGGAAGGGCTCCAGGAGAAACCTGCAAGGGAGCAAGGAAGGTGAACTTGGAGAAGGAAGTCCAGCAAGTGTGCGAATTCACACAAAGTCCCAGCCTGAGGCTTTGGGGAGCTCTGGAGCATCAACTTTAGGGTTTGTTCCACGGAAGGCTGAGAGGCTGGGCCTTACTAGGCCTGCACAGGTCCATCATAGGTAAGGCCTCCTGGGAGCTGTGAATTCTCAGATGTTTCTGTCACTCTGCGAGGCCAGGCCCAGGGCCCCCAGCAGCCATGCAACAACCCTCTGAACAGAGTTTCAAGCACCGCTCTGCAAAGGACAAGAGCACAGAGGCCAGGGAAAGTGTGCATGGGAACCATAGAAAGGACCCAAGGGGATCTAAACAGAGCTCAGATAAAGTCTGCTACCCACTATAGTGCCAACTTTTTGTTCCAGAACTACCCTCTTCTGCCTCCCCTGCTTTTGACATTCTCTTTTCAAATCAAAAGAGAGAGAGTTATGTCAAATCACATTTCTATCTGCTTGAATATCTTTTAGCTTTACTTGCAGAATTTTGTTCAATCTCCATATCATAGCCTGTGAGCCACGCCCCCCCCCCCCGACCTGGCTGGACCAACCTCTCAAGGCTCACCTGTTGCCCTGCCCATTGTCAACCCTATGCGAGCATTGGGTCTTCTGTTATCTGTAGCTAAAATAATGATAATAATCACAACACAATACTTAGCATTTATTGAGTGCTTATTTCTGCTAGGCACTAGTTTATGCACTTACATTAATTTAGTTCTCACAATAACCCCATTATCTAGGTAAAATTATCATCCTTATGTTAACGATAAGACAATCAAAGTCAAGTCATGTTTTCTGACAGCCAATACATTCTAACTGATAAGCCAGCTGATAGAACCATCATTCTTAGGAGTCTCATCATGAAGCAAATAATCAGCAACTGCTTAGAGAATGAAGCCTTCTCTGATACAAAATGTATGCAAAATACAAACAGTACTTTGAGAAGAGCATGTAGCCCAGCTCAGTTTAATTTTCTCCTCTATTAGAGTGGTAGCTATGATTGACAAGGGAGAAGGTACAGATGTGATATATCTTCTTTCATGTACTCAGTAAAATATTTTCAAGGGCTTATGCCAAGTGATGAAAGGGAAACAAGAAACAGACCCGTGTCCTGTTTCAGAGAATGTATAGCCCAGAAGGGAAGATAAGACACACATATAGATAGCTGTAATATCCCCCCACTTCAAATCTGGTCCTCTCTCTAATCCATTTATCACACCTAAGGAAGAATAATTTTAATTTTCTACAAAACAATCTGAGAGTGCCAGGATTCTACTTTAAGAGTCCCTTCATGTCTTTCCAGTGACCTCAAAGTTCATCTTCCGCCAGGCTGACAAAGCCCCTTATGAACTGGGCCCACCATCTCTCACCAGTAGCCTCAGTCCCCTATGGCATACAGAACTGCTTTCAGCACCCAGACAAGATATAAGCTGGCACTCTCACCTTCAGACCTTTGTTCCTAGTCTCTAGCATGTTCCCCTGGTCACTTTTTACCTGTCTTGGCATAGATGCCACATGTTCTTGGAAGACTTCCTTCATCTTCCAAGACTGTTAGGAACGATACTTGCATCCTCCCGTAGCTCTGGGCATCTGCCCACATCACTGCACTTTTTCTACTGCCTCATGCATTTCTTTTAGCCCAAGTCAGATAAAAAAGTGTGATTGAAGGCATTGGCCTGGGAAGTTCTCTCAAATACATTCTGATAGGGAACATATCTTTTTTCATCAGCTCTATGAAGAACTTACAAATATATTTACAAATTTGTACATAATATTAAATTAGATGGGGTTACCAGAACTCTAGATATGGGAATAAAAATAGAATGTGTTCTTGAAAGATTACAAAATGACTTCATCAGCAAAGCTGACAGGTAATAGGCAAATGGCAGGCCATCCTTCAAAGAACACAAGTCTAGTAACAAATATATAGCCCGGCTAAGCATAAACATAGTAGAAAAACACTTAGGACACATAACTAACCATGAGATAAATGTGAATCGGCAACGAAGGGCCATTACAGAAAGAAAATGCAGGACAAATTCATATTTCCCAGATGCATTCAATGAGGTCTGATGTATTCAACAGGGAAGGGATGTTTACCTCCTCTGTGGCTTCAGCAGAGGGAAGCAGCCACTTTCAGTCACCAAGTCATAAACTAATGCAATATATTTTGAGGGGATATTGGAAAAAATGAGGTTATTTAGTGTAGACTGGAAGAGGGAGGGAATTACTGTTTCTGAGAATCAGAAATGCTACTACATTGCATTTTTAAATTGTGTCCAATTAACAACATGCTATATTAATGAACATTGTGTCATTCAATTTTACAACAGCCTTTTAGTTTAATTACTGTCACCATTTCACACACACATATATATGTATATTTATGTGTATGTATATATGTATATATACATACACACACACACACATATATATAAGTTTGAAATGTTCTTTTTTGTTTAAGGAAGACCGTTGGGTTTAAAATTCCAGTTGACAAATCATTTTTCTCCCAAAAACTCTTTTGGGGAAATATCTTGCTCAGAAGGAGGAAAAAGAATTTTGAGCCAAAGCCATTTACCTAGTTTATGGCCTAATTGTTACATGTTATAATAATTTTTAAATGATTGAAGTGAATGAATCCATAAACACTCACAGAAACAAAATATTTAGATGAGTCAGTACTGAAAGCTGTAAAAATCTCTCTCCTTTAGGAGACAGACCATCATTTGCCAAGCAGGCTTTAGTTGGGTAGGCTCTACAATTTTGGTGTTTGCATCTTGATTAGTACAATACCAATAAGAATACTTGCAAAAATATGAATATTTATTTATAAATTTACGTGCATGATTATGTACTACTAAACTTGATACATTTATCTAAAAGGAAGTAATTTAAAAGGATGCAAAGAACTATAGACAAATTTTATTTCATATATTTTTCTCCTATACGTCAATATAATAATTTCCAAACCTCTTTTTGGAGACCACAAGTTAAGACATCCATTAGCTGAAGATTTCTCAGGACTTGAAGGGGCAAGAGGTTATGAAAAGCCTGGAGAGAGGTGGGAAGGGGAAAGAGAGAGAAAGAAAAAGAGGGAGCAGAGAGTGGAAGAGAGATTGAGCATTAGTAAACTTTTAAATATGTAACTTGCTCCTAGATCATCAGCCTTTTGCAGGCAAACAGAGTTCCTGAACCAGAAGACTTCTCCAACCAGGCTGCCCGATAACAATGCATATGGAAATGCATATGCATCGCTCACAAGGGGGTGGCAGAGAATGTTGCCACAGCCTGGCTAGCTTTCCATGAAAAGGGGGTCTAAGGCTATTTCCCCAGCAAGAGCCTGGTAACAGAGAGTAAGCTCGCAGTTCCCCCGGATGTACTGATGCTCCAATCTGTGACAAAGAATGTGAATTCTCTGAGTGTGTGGCTGACCTCCAATGGGCATGTCACTGATACTCCAACTCAGAAGTGCTCTTCTTAACAGAAATGCCCAGGAAACTACGTGTATGGACTTTCTGAATAACTGTTGTTGTCAGCTCCCCAAAGACTTGAAGGAACTGAGGCTATTCAATAAAATGTTACATTTGTCACCCTAAAAAAAAAAAAAAACCTATAAGAGTTTTCAATTTTTTCATTTTACCAAGAAACCAAGAAAAATGAATTCAAGGGCTCAGAAAAAAATAGGTTTGTTATTGCTGCAGCTGCTGTTGCTATGGTATGTTTTCCTGAAATGGCCTTTTACATACACCTTCTCGGTGCTTTTTCTTGTTCATTGTGTACTCTTTTAATTTTGGAAATGATACTTACAGCCACCTGCTTAGTCATCTCATGGCCATGAATTTGAGTGCTGGACTGTGCAGCTCCACGACAAGCCCTGTGTGGACTGTGTGTTCTCTACAACCTCCTAATGGAAGCCAGATGTTATAAACATTTAACTTTCCTTTAGGAAATAATTATACCATATCATGGCAGATTTAGAAGGCACAGACTTGGCCTGAGATTCAAACACCCTCTGCTAATGAAATAAACAGTCCTGCAAATTAGTACTGACATCAGGGCACATGTTATTCCATGAATCTACCTCACCACATTTTCTTTCCCAGACTTTGCATTGGCAACTGGTATGAAATGGGCCAAGTGTCTTTGTACAAATATCTACCAAGTACACACCTCATAAGCCAGAATGGTGTGTACCAGAACATTGTATATATTGATTTTGGTCTTCCCTGACCTTTGCATAAATTCCTGATTTGCCTGCCACAAGTTCTATGTAGAGTAAGTAAGGAATAAAGAATCTTTGTTAAACATATAAATGTGTAGCTGGATTTTTCAATAGAACAGCTTTTATTTTTTTCTCCAGAGTAACATTGCAAGATAGAGTTGTCTATGACATTTGAGGTTAAGTCATATACTGGGACTGCAGTGCCTAATACACATTTTCTGCCTGTCACAGTTCTATTCACGTTTCAAAGCCCAGCCCACAGGTCCCCAGCTCTGTAGAGCTTTCTCCAATCCCTCCAGACAAAAGCAATTGCTTCTTTATTACATCTTAATAGCATATCTTAATCATATTTCTTTCTTTTATAATACATACATACATACATACACTTCTCTGATCCTAACCCTAAATTATAAACTCCTTGAGGTATTGAAATAAGTTCTATTTTTCTTTGTAATTGCCATAAAGTCCAGTATGCCCCACTAAGCATATAGGAGATAATCAACAAATATTTTACAGTGATTATCAACTTCAGCTATATCTTAGACTTACCTAGAACACTTTTTAAATTATCCCTACTCAGACCCTACCAAGAACAACTAGATCAGAATCTAGAGATTAAGCCCATGGAACTGGAACTTTTTCAGGTGGTCTTTAGGTATGGTGTCATAGGAAGAGATCTGATCTTTGACCCAGATGATACAAGAGCCCCTAAAACTCTTGGAATTTCCTGAGTGATAGGTTCATAGGAGCATCTTTTCTTCTAATGAGGTGATGCTTGGCAGCTGCTATATAGCTCCAGGATGGAGGCTAGTCACCAGAAAGATAAAGCCTTGACTAGAAGTTTGGAGCTTTCAGCCTCACACCCAACCTCCAGAGAGAGGAGAGGGGCTAGAGAGTGCACTAATTACATGGCAAATGATTTTGTCAATTTTGTCCATGAAATGAATCCTCCATAAAAACTCCTAAACAATCGACTTCAGAGAGTTTCCCTGTTGGTGAATGCATCCATGTGTTGGGAGGTTGGTGCACCCCAGCTCCATGGGACAGAAGAAGCTCCTGAACTCTGGACGTTTTGGACCTCTATATACCTCCTCATCTGGCTGTCAATTTGTACTTTTATAACATCCTTTGTAATTAACTAGTGAGAACAAGTATAGTGTATTTCTGAATTCTGTAAACTGTTCCAGCAAATTATCATACCTGAGGAAGGGGTCATGGGAACCCTTGATTTATAGCTAGTCAGTCAAAATTATAGAAGTCCCAGGGCGTTGGATGGCATCTGAAGTGGAGGGCATTCTTGTGGGACTGAGCCCTTCAGCTTTGAGTTCTGTGCTAACTCTGGGTAGTTGATGTCAGAATTGAGTTGCATTGTTGAACACGCAGCTGGCATCTGGGAAATTAGAGAATTGGTTATTGGTGTCAGAAAACACCCCAAACCAGAGCATTAAAACGTACACCCAAAATTGAGTATTTGATTTTTGGCAGTCAGGCAACCACACCAGCAGGTACGCGTGACAGATGTTGTACATGTTTTAACTAAATATACAGGGTGAGAGTCAGAAAGTCTCTTCTAGTTTTCAGTATCAATAAACACTGCCCTTGACCAAAAAATAAAAATTTACAAAACTTAAGTGCAAAAAAATCTTATTACTGAGGAGGATCATTCTATTTAGGAACCTGAAGCACACAATTCTTTTTCACAGAGGCAATCTTGAATATTCCACATGCGTATATTGCTTTTGCTTTCAAAACTGACACAGATGGGGAGTGGCATGGACCGGAAGCAGGTAGGAGAAATTCTTTAGAGATGATGAAAATGTTCTGAAACTAGGTTGTGTAATGGTTGCACAACTTTATAACTTACTGAAAATCATTAAATTATTTTAAAAATAGTAATAAAATTTTAAAGCACCACATGTAATTTTCTCTTTTCTGAATTAAGAGTATTTTTTCAAACTTAAATTATATTCTTGATATTTAATGCTGATCGTGGATGCACCAGCATGACATTCAATGGGGACACTCAATGGGGACAAGAATGCACCTCTTTGTCCCTGATAAAACTGGTTATAAGGGAAGTGCAGGCTGTTTGTAAGTCTGTCTGTCTCCCTCCCTCCCTCCCTCCCTCCCTCCCTCCCTCATTCTCTCCCTCCCTCTTTGTCTCTATCTCTCTAGTTTTCAACATAGAGCACAGCCATCTCCTGAATGTGCCTGCCCCAGATTTCTCATCAGGTTGAGTCTGCCTTGGCTAGGATACTCTCAAAGCTCCCGCCTCTGCAATTACCCAAACCCCAGGTGGCGCCTTCCAGCCAGTCCTTTTCTTTCACTTTCTTTTAAGATTTCATGCCTCCTAACAGCATTAACATCGCATGGCCAGGCAAGAGACTATCCTTGACCCTAGTACAGTTTTCTGGTCCCAGCAGGCAGGCAGCATTGTACCAGGGTCAAAGGGAAGAAGCCAGTATAGTAGTTTCTGTCCCTCAATAGCACTGCTGTAGCACTGGGACCTGCCACGCAGAAGGGCCCCCAAACTCTACCTGACATATGCAGATACAAATCTCCTGTAAGGGTTTCTAGCTGATCTCTCCTCATTGGAGGTTCCTTAATTTTTTTTTTTACCAGCCCCGTACCTGCTCCTAGCTGTGGTAAGCTGGGTTGAGATATGTGGATGCAGTTAGCAGGTTAATAATTGTATACCCGATTAAATCAGTGTTCTTGAAACAGTGGTTGAGCATTTAAGTAGGTGTGAGTGTAATGCTGTTGAAAGAAGGGGGCCCAGGAGTGACAGGCTCAGACCCCATTTGCAGTTCTCAGCAATCAACTCTGAACATAATGTTTGCACATCTTCTCAGCAAAATAAAAGGTCTACTTTGATCTGAATACATCCTCTACAAAGCCGGAATGACTAGCACCTATTGTTACTAGAGCATGCACCAGAAGACTTCACTCCAAGAAGCTAGTAAAATACTCCTTTCCACCCAAAGCAGCACTCTCCCTGAGAGAGGTTCTGATGACTAATATTGCATTTTGACTCTTCTTACATTTCTACTCATGCTCCATCACCCATTATAGGCTGGGAATCATGCATCTGGCCATCTGCTAATCTGATTTAACCCCCAGGGTACTATCACTTGGATGACACAGGAGACATTTTTTCCAAGGTTATCAGTGGCAGGGAGCCCAGGGGCCTACCTCTATGCTGAGGATATGAAAACATTTCACACTCACTTTCTGTTGCCAGCATCTTACCAGTGTTCCAAGGGGAGTGACTCTCATGTTGGGAATCACAGGCAAGCTAGCAAAGAATTGTGATGCTGTGATAAGCTTTGGGAGTTGATATTTTCAGAAGGGCTTTTAGAACCTTTCAATCACGCAAATAAAACAGTTGTCCACTGACCTAATAATACAAGCTCCCTTTTCTGCTAAGCACCGCCAACTACGTTACCAATGCATCATTGGGGGGGGGGGGGGGGATATCCGATGCTTCCACACCAACCCTGGCAGTCTTCATCAGTGACCCACGCTCCAACACCATTGAGGGGCCAGCTGTCCATATAAGTCCCAGGCAACACATAAATCACAAGGCTTTCTTATGGTGCCTAAACTGTCTGACATAGCCAGCAAACCATAACTAGAATAACATCCAAGTAAAAGAGTTATACTGCTGGACAAAGAGATTACCTCTAACATATAGGTCACATTAACAGATTTGACCAAGAGCATGAGAGGCAAAAACTCGTTTAAATTTTTATTGGTCTAGTGACTGGCTATCTAGGCTACTGATTTCTTAATTTCATCTTGCTTATATGAGACAAAAACCCAATTGCTTAGTTCCCCAGATGCTAGAACAGCAATCTCATTACAGTTTCTCTGTGAGATCTTTTTGAGAAATGACAATAATATGATGTGCAATGGTTCCATTATATTTGTTCAGTAATATTCCTTGAGAACCTAAACCTCCTTTCTGTAGGCCTCGCACTAAAGAGGATAGAAAGGTAAGACAAGTCAGGATGTGAAATGCTTCAAGATCCTCTCATGATTAGCACAATTAAATAAGAATTATTGTTACACATGTGTATGAGTCAAAAGTCTTGATTAAACTTGAGATTTTTTAGAATGATATCAGACTATTCAAGTCACTCATTAATAAAACAGACCCTAGTACCCCTTAACAATGTAACAACATGTATGAATCATTTATACAATTTTTCCTGTCAAATGATGTTTGACAATAATCAGATGATAATGAAATGTATAATTAATAATAAAAATGCCAACATCTGTTAGCTTGTTATTACAGACTTATTTTTCAGTGTACTATTTCAAATGTGTCATCGTTAACCTAATTTATATTAAAATCTGCTCAATACAATCTGCTTTCATTAGTTGTTCATTTGGGTTGGCATGCGACACCAAGGAGATGCTTCCCTCTCTGCCCTCCCGCCCTATTTCTCTCTCCCATCTAAACCGAAGATTCCCTCAAACATCTTCTAAAACTGGCTGCCTCAACTCAGATGTTCCGTCAGCAGATGGAGCAGGTTGGCTGGATGGTTGTTCTCAGCTGCAGATGATCGGTCTCTTACCTGAGAAAGTGAGATTGGTCTCGGGAAGAGAGCTGCCCCTCCTGCTGCAACCTCCATCTGCTATTCTTCTGTCTCCTGCCACCTGCCTGTCAGCGTCATCCTCCCTCACACCTGCACACAGTGGTGCCTACAACCTGGGCCACTTTCTTAGGTGGGGAGGACATGACTCTGCCCCCACTCAGGACCAGTCAGTGTCAGGGTTTAAGCTACTACTCTCAGGCTGACTCAAAGGCTGGGGGCAAATTTCTTTCAAGGGACAACCACTGGTGACCAGATGGTTTCCACCCTTGTAAAGCAAGGGTACAGGATGGGCCTGGAGCATCTCGTAGTGCCAGAAAGGAAGGACTTGCTTAAACAAAATTTTTAAAGATTTTTAAATCAACATATTAAGTGGCATGTGAAAGGGGCACAGATGGTGACTGAAAGAGCCCCCGATGGCCAAAGATGGATTGGTTTGAGGAACAAAATAAAGGAGTACTGAGTTATAACCCAAAGTAGAAAATAAATTTCCATGAAGCTATACTGTTATAAATAAATGAATGACTAGAGTAACAACTGGAAAATAAGAGTCAAATCTCTCAAGCAGAAGAATCCCAAGTAATTTATGGAAGTGCAACACCCTCAAGGAGGGGGAGCATATCTACCCACCCTTAGGAATGGGCGGCACATAGTGACTTCCTTCCAACGAGAACAGAGTGCGGTGGGGAGTAACATTTCACTGGAGAAACCTGACAAACACTACCTTAGCCAGGTGATCAACACCAGCATACCTGTTCATAAATCATGTTGATAGTGTGGAACTTTGATATGATGTCAGGAAAATGGCACTTTACCTGTGTGGTCTTCCTCCCAGGAACCCACAGTTCCATGCCTATCACAAGAAAAGCATCCTATAAATCCCGGTATTAGACATTCTTCAAAACACTCAATAAGCGCTCCTCAAATCTGTCAAGGTCATTAAAAGCAGCCTGAGAAACTGCCACAGCCAGGAGGACCCTAAACAGACATGACAATGAATGTAATGTGGTATCCTGGATAGGGTCCTGAAGCAGAAAAAGAAATATTTGTTTATTAATGTAACAAATGTATTACACTAACGTAAGCTGTTAATAATAAGGAAAACTAGTTGTGAAGATAAATGAAGTCTCTGTAACTATCTTCTAAATATTTTGCATACGTAAAACTGTTCTTAAAAATAAGGCCTTTTTTTTTTTCCCACAAGAAATACTGGATACCAGGGATAGTTCACAATGTGAAAAACAAACAGGCTGGAACCAAGCAAGAGTTTCATGCTTTGGGATAAGATGAACCAAGGTTTCTCAGGAAGAACATAAATATATAATCAGGCCTGTCTTTTAAGATACAAATACAAGTGTTTTGTCTTCAAAAGCTTGCTGTGGCTTTAGAGCCATCCTTAAAATCCTGCTTAACTTCACCTTAGAGTGAACTGGGAAAATCGTCCAAGCCCAGGAGGAGCTCAGAGAAATGTCTCATACACTAGTAAATTGGTGCTTGACTCGCAAATAGGTCAGTACCCATGAATGAACTTCCAGTGCACTTTAAGGGATCACCATCAAGGAAGTTGCTTATTAATTAATTAAACTGAATTTTATACATCCATGTGATCTTTTGAAGTGTTCTGTCTTAACAGACTTAGTTGATGTATTGGAGATGTTTCTTTTTCTTTTTTAAGAACTGAAGGTCATCAGGGTTGGCTGCTTGATTCCTTACTACCAGTAATGGAGCAAAGATGATATTACATAATATAATTCTGAAGTCAGGAGCTAACTAGTCATGGAAAAAAACCCTTATTATAGGCACCCAAAGGAATATTATATTTATGTTAAATATGGCAGTAGGCCAATCTGGAAGGAAAGCTGAACATTACATATGTTTTATTTTTTGTAAAGATCATTTCTTGAACAAAAAGTGTTAATGATATTACACACCTACACAGTCCTTTATATTCAAGAAATCTCAGAGTATTTCACCAGGTTTTGTTTTGTTTTGTTTTGTTAGTCCCTATCTACAGGGTTCACATGTGGGGGGAAGGGGAGTCAGTAGTGATTTTTTTAAAAATCCAGTCCCCAGTGGTCTGCCTTTGCAAAGCCAAGTTAAATGGAGCAGAGCGGGAGGGGCGAGGAGTTGCTCCAGGTCCCCACAGCTTCTGGCCCCCAGCGTCCACCTCTCCTTCGTCCCTTTCCCATGTGTTCACGCAGCTTAAGGATCAGGGTGAAAAAATGACTGGCCGTGGTGAGCAGCAATGACAGCAGGAAACAAGAACCAATTATAGAAATATCATGGCTTTAAACAGATTTTTAAAACACATTGAAACTCTTCAAGACCCAGAGCTAAGAGGAAGTGAGCCTTGGGTTCATTGGCAGAGGATCTAGCTGTGAATCCTGGGTCTGTTATTTGCTGTTTCTATAGCCTTTGGAATGTCTCTGTCTCTCTTCTCTCCATTTCTCTCTCTCTCCCCTCCCTCTCCCTCCCTCTTTCTTTCTCTGTTGTTTCCAAAATTCCTAATTCCTGCCTCATGGAGTGGTGCCTGGAGCTCTGAGAAGAAGAAGAATCTGCGTCTCGGCCAGGTGGATCCAGGCTGGCCGGGCTCTTCCAAAGAGCTCTTGGCCGGGAGTTTGTGGAAAATGAGGCTCCTTTTGTGAGGAAGAGGGAATTCCCCTGGCTTGTCCCACCTCAATTCCCATTTCTTAGATAGGCATCCAGGTTGGCAGGACCATTGATCCCGGCTCCTCTCCAACCACATCTGCCTTCAGCCACACTGAACTGTTTTTAGTTCCCCCAAATCTCATTTCTGTGTTCATCACTCCCTGTGCCATGAAACTCTGTGCTCCCCACCCCTGCTCATGCTAAAACACTCCCCTGAACTGTCACCTCTTTGATAATCCCAACACTCCTGCTGTGGGACAGTGCTCTGTGTGAACCTCTAAGGTGGAACAGAGCAAGCTGTGCCACAGCTGGTGGTCCCTTTGTCTGCCTTTCCCACCAGCCAGGAGGGCTGTATTGCCGAGGCTCTGGCAGTGTCTGACACGTGATAGCAACTCAGCGTTTGGGGAGTGAATTATGATCTGTTTCCCCAGCCTCCTTAATGGAGGCAGCCTACCTAACTTGGTGAGGATGACAGAATCAGATCTTTCTATATTTTAGAGAGAACTTGATGGACATTACTGTTCTATGGACAGTTAAGTCATATGCCTATGAAAGTGGATTCTAAAGCAGCCAGTACCAGCAAAGGCATTAGCGTTGGGTATTAACAGAAATAGTGCAAGTCTGAGCTGGCAAGAAACATAGAGATGACTAGTTCAACTCCCTCTTTTTACAAATGAGTAAACTGAGGTACAGAGTTTAAATATCCTGGTGGAGGTCATTCAGTGAATAGTGCAAGGTTCTGGCTCAAAGTCGGTGCTCTGTCTATGCTTCTGCACCCTGTGACAGAAACAGAGAGCAGCACACACTCAATAACAGCTGCTGAGTTCCTACTGGGAGTACAGCAGGGGGGCATGGCTTTTGGGGCTCCCAGAGCCGTAGGCCTGACCCTCAAAAGTTTTTATGTCTAGTTGGAGAGGCAAGGCATGCATGCACACATTAGATAAAAGCAAGGTGCAATCCCAGAGGAGGTACAAGGCAGCAGGAGACCTGGGGTGGTGCAGCCAGGAGTCTGGGAGAGAGGGAACAAAAGAGACAATGTAGGGGAGCAGAGAGTGGACCATGACCTCCAGGAGGCTGGGGCCAAATATACAGCAATGGTGAAGAAAGGCACTCCAGGAGCACAAGAGGAGGACAGGGAGGCAGGAGAGGTTGGGGCAATGCATGACTTTATCCAGTGCTTTTATTGTGAACCAGTTCAGATGGTGTTTGGAAAATGGCAAACTGGCTAGATATATTAAGAGATGGAGAAAGAGATGGACCCAGAGATAGAACTAGAAGTGGACAGTGAGGCAGAGAAGGGGATGGCAAAAGAGAAAGAGAGGCAGAAATAGGGATAAGGTAGGGTTATTCCACAGCCCAACCCTGGAGGGACTCCCTGATTGCATAAGGAAAAGGAGGTCTGAATGGTGCAAGTCTCTACTGAATCATATACGGGAGATGTCTTTCTCCATGGTCACCACCCTTGTATTGACAATAAAGCAGTTTGTGACGGCTCTACCACGCGCAGTGAGTGCAGAGGCTGCACTCTGTTACTTTGCAGAGGTTATCTCCTGCTTCTCTGATGAAGAGCATATTTTGGACTCATTGCCATGAACACACTTGCTTCTCTCTGCCATATACAGCATCCAGGGCCTGCGTTCTCACTACTCTGGGAGATCTGACAAATACCAGAAAATGTGTCTTGCTTGCACAGTGCAGCCTCCCAGTGCCTCTAGCAAGGCTTCTGATGCAGGTTTGAAGGAGGAAGGGACGAGGCTGAGAAATAGGCTTCAAATTTGTAACCCAGTTGTTGAGTGTGACATGGTAGAGTAGGTCTTCTCAAACTTTTACATACTTGCTAATTACCTGGGGACCTTATTAAAATGTAGATTCTGAGTTGATCTATCAAGCGGCTTGAGGTTCTGCATTCATAACAAACTTCCAAGGGATGCTGACACTTGTCATGAGCAAGGTTGCAAAGCATGTCTTTGAGGACAGTCAATTAATCCTGCCTGGTCTAACCTAGTGACCCTCTTTCCTGGGTATACCTGGGGGGCCTTTAAAAACTATGCCAGGTCTCCCTCCAGCCTTTCTGTTTTGTTTACTGTAATGAAAAACATTTAAAAATCAAAATATTTGCACCAGTGCTTGTTCTCCTACTTAATATTTACTCCTCCAAACATTATATACCTTTAGCCCTGACTGGTGTGGGCTCAGTGGGTTGTGTCTTGACCCACAAACCAAAAGGTCACCGGTTCAATTCTCAGTCAGGGCACATGCCTTGGTTGCAGGGTCAGTCCCCAGTGGGGACCAATCAATGTTTCTCTCCCACTCTTTCTCCCTCCCTTCTCCTCTCCCTAAAATTGTTTTTTGAAAAAACATATCCTTTTAAACAATTCATCAGTTTCTAGCATATTGTTGGTCCTCAATGAATGATTGATAAATGAGTGAAAAGGGACATACAGTTGTTACGTGCATACACAATTACACAGCATTGAAAATCAGTGTGTCATGGACAATGTCCTATCATTTAAGCAAAACTGTTTACTTATGGTAAAATTGGATTGCATCCACTAGACATTTGGATTGAATTAATCCTAGCTTTTCACTCACCTATGATAAGGAGGCCTTTTCTACATCCAATAGTTTATGCTGCTGGGTCATGGAAATAACTGAAGTGGCTCTGGGGCCTGTCCCATTCTCACCAACTGCAGGTGTTTTCTTTGGGAAGCCTGACTTAGTCTCAAAGGAGTGAATGGAAGCTTACGAACATTAGGAGAGAGGCTAAACTTAGCATATTGGAGATTTTTCAAGACACAATGTGTTGATCTGCATGTCTCTAAAAGGGCAAACACATCTGTTTCCAGGACAACAAAAGAACATCCATTCTGGTGAAAATGTTGAGATCAGCCTGTCCACAGTGAAGTGGGTGCTGGGACTCTATCTGGGTTTCAAATCCATTTCATTACTGGTGGCTTTGATAATTCAGAGAAGAAGGAAAAAGGAAGCCTGAGCAAATTATGTGGCACTTTCATCCCTTATTGGAAACATCTTTAAGAAAACAGTCAAGTTGTGGATAATGACTTTCATCTTCCTTTCATCTTCTTCTTCCCTCTTCTCCTCTATTGTGTTGCTACTATTGTCATCACTATAACAATTTCCAACTTAAGTGGCCACTTCTCCTTCTCTGAAGGCACAGGGCAAACATAAACTGTCATGTGTAATTCACAAAACATCTAGAAAACAACAAACCTTCCACAATTGCTCCTTGTCCAGCCCATGTCCTTGCCTTCTTTCTGAGTCTTCTCTCTACATAGACTAATTTATTTGCAGATTAGCTTGGCTTCAAGGTGGTCACAGAATAGGTGTGAGATGTCTGCCAAGCCATCTGAAGAAGGGTGTTTGAGATCATAATGCCTACCCAGAAATGAGAATTTGCTGAAAACATGTGGAAGTATCTCCTTTTCTTAAATCTTCACCCAAGGACATTTTTTCATTGCTTTTAGAGAGAGAGGAAGGGAGAGAGAGACATCGATGCAAGACAGAAACATCAATTGGTTGCTTCTGATATGTGCCCAGACCGGGGATCATACGTGCCCAGACCAGGAATTGAACCTTCAACCTTTCGGTTCCTGGAGGACGCTCCAACCAACTGAACCACACTGGCCAGGGTAGAAGTTTCTCCATTTCTAACAAGAAAAATACACTTCTGAAGAAATGTTAGTGGAATCGTTTGGGAGAAAGAGAAAATCTCCTGATGCTATTTTCAAGATTTTTAGAGTGGAAAGGAGAAAATCAAATTGCCATAGCTGAACTGGAAATATTCTGTGGGCAGTATGATTCTGAATCCCTGTATTTCTCTCTAAGCCCAAAGGGCCAAGTGTATACTGATCCACATTCATACTTAGGACCAAGCATTCACTTTCTCAGATATGATGATAAAAGCAGCCAGGGAGTTCAAATTCAGGGTAAGAGTGAAAGGAAATGACTGATGTGTGAGTAGGACTGGACTTACTAATTCACTAGGCAAACGTGTCCTCTTTGGCAAAATATGTCACTAGCTGAAAAATACATCACTATCCACCATCTTCTCTGAAAGCTGTGATAAACAAATTCCATATTAAAACAAGATTTGCAGAGACTAAAAAAGGTCTGCATTTAGGTCTCTTCCAGACTGCAGCTGTGACCAAAAATAATGAAGCAGAACTGTGGTTAAATTGTTCAGCAACCTACACCCTCCATATTCCACTAAATCCCCAGGTGATCTTTTTTTTTGTCAATGATGATTCTTTAGCTTAGTATGGGTTTTACTAAGACAAGACAAAGCAGCATAGTTTGGCTATACAGTCTAAATGTTGTAATTACAATTTTCCTATGAGAGCAACATTTTGGATATAAAGTGTACTTTACAATGCAGTGCGTTTTAACTACCAAGATATACACCTTTCTAAGGAAGCCCTATTGAAACAATGTAATATGTAGTATGTCAACAAGTACCAATGTATACATAAAAGCAGAAATGTGTGGTTGGTTTTCATGCAGTGAGCTATTTCTGCTGGGGTCTGTCAAGGGCTATTGCAGCTCCCTTTGAGCTAACAAGATTGCATGATTGAAATTATACTCATTAAAGGTTTTTATTTTTCAGCAGACAAGTTGGGGGCACACTTAAGAAGTATTGACTATTTTCTGCATGTGCAAGTGTGTGTGTTAATATATTCTGTGTTAATGTATGACAAATCACATAGATTTTTTATCCTCACCCGAGGACATGCTTATTGATTTGAGAGAGAGGTGAAGGGAAGGACAGAAGGGGAAAGACATCTATGTGAGAGAGAAACATTGCCTCTTATACACACCTCAAAAGGGGACCAAACCCGCAACCCAGGCATGTGCCCTGACCAGGAATCAAACCCGCGACTTTTCAGTTAATAGGGACGACACTCCAACTGAGTGAGCCACACCTGCCAGGATGACAAAGCACATACATTTAAAAAGAGGGGAAGATAGAAACACATTCATTCTTAAATCAGTATGATCAATTGCCAATAAAACTAAATTCATACATTTTGAACCTTGCAAGTTCTACTGAATAAAACTGTCCTGGATCAGAACTCACACCAAGCACACACAGTTGTGGACAGAAGAACTTGCACTGACAGCCTTTATGGAGGCAAATTCCTCAAAGGATCCGAATAGCCTGGTTTATTCTACAGATCGTGAGATGGTGATAGCTTGTTAGATAGCACAGCTCCAATGCAGTGGAACACCTCCTGAATATGGAGCAGACACTCAACATCCCATCCCAGAGCAAGCACCAACATGTGGCAGCTGAAATATTCTTTACTACACACTTACGTGCTTATATTCTGAACAATTTGGAAGGTATAAAACCCAACAGAAAACAGAAGAATCCAAACCTACTTAATGATACAAAACATATAAAATACCTATGTGTAATATACAGCCACCTGTATACTTTATATATAAGTTATATATGTATAAGTAAATGTATTTTATGTGTCTATTTTAACATGGCAATATATTGATGTCAAATGATGATACAAAAATATATGTAATATATATACATGTATATTTATGTA
Source organism: Furipterus horrens (assembly GCF_987537825.1). NCBI lineage: Eukaryota > Metazoa > Chordata > Mammalia > Chiroptera > Furipteridae > Furipterus > Furipterus horrens. Next base: position 153,139,719 of record NW_028327173.1, read on the forward strand.
TAAGTATATATGTATATTTGTTTGTAAATGCGTGTGTGCTTGGAATGGTCCTATTGTGATATGTATTATAATATTGAATTCAGAACCATAAGGAACCCATTTCATAATGTGAATAAATGCTCATTCCTGTAGCTCTGTGTGGCTATTTCAGTGACGTAAGGAGGAAAAATTCTGTAGAAAAGCTTAGGTATAAAGAGTTGGAAACAAGGCTTTACATGTCACTTAAACAGAAGCATTGAGTCAGGGAGACCGACGGAAGAGACACATCTCTGAGATGTATCTGTGGGGCAAAATGTACTAAAAATAAATGCCCGAAACAAATGACACTGAGTCATTCAAAGCTGAATTACACGAGCCAGCAGGACATTATCAGTTGGCAGGAAACAACTACTCAGCACCAATCAGAGTGGCCTGTCCAGGACGGGCTTTGCTCAGAGACCTTCACCCAAATAGAGAGGGAATGGGTACCAGGCACTAGTCATCCAAAAAAAGGGCTACAACTCTTTCTTGTGCAAATGCCTGGAGGACCAACAGATGGCAGTTCACTTTCATAGAAGACAAATCTCTACAGCTTTTCAAAGATATTGCTACAAAAGAGCTCCTGTAGGCAGTTTCTGTAATGAAAGAGTAAGGGCTAATAGTGTACTTTTAAATTTTCTTTCTCCACCAGCTCCAGAGTCTGAGCTGAAGAAACATTACATGAAAAAGTATGGGCTTGAAAAACTATACACTGAAAGTATTTCTTGTAAACATAGCTGCTTACCAGCCCCAGGTAAGAAAACAGAGGTTGAAGTCCAGCTCATTGGCCTCTGGTGTCCTTTCTCAGTCACCGCCACTGACACAGATAGAATTTACTGAGCATCTATAATATGCCATCCACGTGCTAAGCACTCATGGGCATGGTCACATTTTATCCTCCTAGCGATCTTGGGAAGAAGATTCTAGCACTGGGTTAATTGACTTGTTCAAGGCAACAGTGCTAGTTGAATTCAGGGTTCAGGGGTAGACCTAGGTTTGTCTTAGTCTGGAGACCTAGCGCAAACTGCTGCGCTACACGGTCTCATTCGTGGTATCCATATACCAGCCCATGGACCAAGATGTCAATGTCACCTGAGTAGGGGCTTGTGATGCAAAAGCATGACATCTAGTCCAGAAAACCACTCTGGCTACTTGAAAACTCACAGATGAGTGATTTTTGCTTAATTCAGATTTGAAGATATGCTGCCATAAGAGAGGCTCAACATAAATCCTAATATATATACCTGACCCCCAAATCAGTAATTAATTGCTGATTGCTTCTCAATAATCAAGTTACCATGCATTTATATAGTGGTTAGTATCACAGGCAGCTTTTATTTCAAAACTCATACTTATTGTCATTTTATCTGTACAATAACATTGGAACATAAACAAAACAATCATTTTCCTCTCCCCTATATGGATTAGGAAAAAGGAGACTTGCAGAGGTTAAGTACTTCACCAAAACCACAAAGCTAGTACCACACTCACCTGAGGCATAAGACCAAGGTGCTATTTCTCTTACTCTGCTGCATCCCAAGTCAGTGACTTAACTATCTAGCACATTTTTCCCAATGTATTGAGTGCAAATAAACAGTTACTTAGCAAGACCTGGCAAAAAAAAAAAAAAAAAAACTACGCAGTTTCTGATACACTATTAACAGTAGCATTTCCAGTTGTCTTAGTTTAGAACTGCTTGCCTTGGTATATGGCCCCAAGGGAACCAACCCCTCTGCCTGCATGAAGCACCAGGGTTTCAGAGCGCTGGTTCATTTCCATGGGACAGTACCTATATCGTAGGAGGCACCATTAACATTTGTTTTATGAGTAAATAACTGTAATCTCAGCACAAGCCTTTTATAACAAAAAAGCTTTTCTTCACCATTAGTACCTCTAGGAAAAGAAACTGTGAGATATTGACAGATAAATGAGTCGTGTTCAAACGTTAGTCCCTCTTAGATCGGGAAAAATCATATGTCAATATTGTATTAATCAGTGCTGTTACTCTGTACTCTTCTCTCTTCCAAGGTATATATATTTTGCCAAACTATTGCCTAAGAAGATGTATTTCAAGTACATGATAAAGCATTATCTCATCAATCTATTCATATTTTCCCAGTACTGATGCAGTTCAGATGAGAAATACAATGAAAATAAACAAAGTAGTGTCTCATGTTTAGGCATTTAATAGACTTGGAGATAAAAGACTAACACTCAGGAAACAGAGAGTATACTGTAAGGAATAAACTGACTGACTGAGCTTTGGACAGTGGGTTCTAGGAATTCAGCAAACTGAAAGACCATTCATTAAAGCTTCAAGAATGTCAGGAGTTGAACTGAGTCTAGATTTTCTCTTGCCCCCAGTGCCATGCCCTACAGATTAGTCACCAAGGCTTGGGGTCCTTTCTTTACAGTTTCTTTTATATTCATCCCCTTCTTTTTTTCCCCCCACCACTACCATCTCAGTTCACAGAATTAAGCCCTTTAGGAACAGTTGGGACTATGGTGAATTGGGAGGCATTCCTGGAGCCTACTTGGGAGTCACAGAGAAGTATTTGAGTTCTGGTTTTACCAAGAAAGGTGTGAAATTCTCTGAGTTGGAGTTTTCCCCACTTGTATTAAATGAGATAAAATGGAAGCACTTCATTAAAAAGGTCAAATTCTATAGACATGTACAGAATTAGTGTTCTTACCCCCTAAACTCTACAGTGTCTCCATCTTCTGTCTCCAAAACGGGAGTGCCCAGCAGGGAGGCCATTTCCCTAAAGCTGACCTTCAGTTACATGCTCATTAACGAGAAAGGCTTCATCACTCCCCACAATTAGCCCCAAACCCCCGTTCCGCTTTCTCAGCATGGCCATCATCTGTGAGTCTCCCTTCAGCCCAGCTGCGCCGGTCGCTCTCTCGTGCTTTGCAAGCACTGCAGCTGGCCCCTGCCTGCGCGCACCTCACACGGTGAGGGGTCTAGGTGTCCTTCAAGAGTGGTCTGCTGAAATACTGCATTACGGCCCTAATTTCCCAAGTCGGCGGTGATCTCATCCTACTCTTATCATTCATAATCTGATTTTCGGAATCACTTTTTCCCGTGCATTATATAGTACTCTCCTTCACTGGGAAATGATCATTCCCGGTGATCAGGAAGTAATTCTGTCTATTTGGAATTCCCTGCTCTCTTTAACCAGTGTTTTGCACATAGGAGCTTTACTCAGTTAATATCGAGTAAATCAACATTTCTAAGATATAAAATGATAAAAGAGAGAAGCACAAAACAAATCCATTGTTTTCATGAGAAACGCCAGCTGGTCTTTGTGTGGTTTTCTGGGTTTGCAGGAGACTAGTACGTTCAGGGTTAAGAAAAGTTTTACTAACCTCTGCAGCTGTTTGTGGGTGAGCTCAAGAACATTATGAGATTAGCAGGGATAAGATGCTGAAGTCTGTGCTAGTCTATGGAATTCCCCAGTCCCCACCCCACCCCCAACTGCCCCCTTCTCTTCTTCAAAACCTGCAACCCTCTCCACTTTCCAGAGAGTGTTAAAAATGCAACTTTGGAATTATGTAGCTAAATAATGTGGAGTACTTTTGAGTCGTATACACACAAAAGTTCTTGCGGGGCATTCTTTGGTCCACTCCAAGTGTAGACAATGCTTCTGTGGCATACATTTTAAAATAAGAATAACAACAACAACAACAATAATAGTAATATTTGAAGACTTTACATGTAACTGTGCCTCACACATCTCAAAAGAAAACAAGGTCCACACAAATACTCCAAGATTGGCTTGGTACTATAATTGGCTCATGGTACCCCTTGTACGTGAAGATTGTGGTGCCAAGAACTCAAGAATATTGATAGGCTTAATCACCACGCATGCTTATTCCTCCAGATTCTCTTGGCTAGGAAAGGGTATGATAAAAATATTTCTGCCTTCTTAGCAGATAAACATGCACATACACCTGGCACAGTATAATTGAGGGAAGATCAGTTTACAAGGAAAATGCATGATAATGAGAAATACTCTTAAATCAAGGCTGAATCACTCCTTACACAGAAAAGCTTCAAATAGAACTGTAACCTGAAGCTGTTCTCATGTGAGCGTGCTTAATGTGCAGTGCAATCTGCACATAAAAAAGGAACTTGACTCCTCGGGAAATAATAGAGACTCTTCAAATATGCAATGAAAATAAAAATCTCAAAAAGCAGAGAAAATAGACTGCTGTTGCTAATTCCTAGTACTCACACACTTTCCAGACCCAAACTCCTCCATAGCCAGGCCTATAGAGAAGAGTCGATGCCACTTCATGTGTTAAATATTCCCTCGACTGACTTGCTCTTTCCCAGACAGAGCCTGAAGGTTCTCCAGGAGCCACTTAGAGACCCAGTGACTCTGTAAAACTTTGCCTAAACACCCTCCCAACAGCAGTACTCACTATCTTTGTGATTCAATGAGGTGCTCCTAAAATAGTTATTTAATATGGATTACTAATATTTCACATGTCTTGTCCATGCAACAATATCATACATTTCTTGGTGGTAAGAAAAAAGAAAACAAAAATCTTCTGTAGACTGCATGGTAAATGGCCACGTGGAAGGCATGCTTGTCCATGAATAAATGAATGGGGAATTAATCAAGGATTAAAAGTCCCTGGCTCATACATTCCCAAATAAGTGAGGAGCATCATTAATATATTTATCACATATTTAATAAAGCTTACATAGTTTCAAGCACTGTACTAGGTTCTAGAAATTTAGTGGTGAGCAAAATAGGGAAAGTTCCTGCTTCTGGGCATTTATAGTGATACTAAATCTTATCTTCCATGTTGGTGTGATTGTAAATCTTCTACCAAGGTCCCATGAGATTAGGGTTTTTCTTAACCTAAGATAAGGAAGAAAGAAGGGATGATGATAACCTTTCCACTCCAAACTGGGAGACTCTTCCTCTTTCAGTTTAAGATGTTAGATTATCATTTACAACTGTTTAGCTAGTTTTGAAATTACATGATGAATCTTTATCGTTTTCTTCATACTTTTCATGACTCCTTATTGAGGAAGATGAAGTGAATGGAGTTGGATGGCTTCTATATCTCCAATTCAATAGATCTTAATCTGACTCCACATTCAAATAACCTGAGGTGCTTTTAAATACATTATAAATGTCAAGTTTTGACACACAGAGATTCTGATTAATTGGCCCAGGTTGGGATTTGGGCATTCATATTTTCTCCTTTAACTTCCCAGGTGATTCTGATATAAAGCTATGGTTGAGAACTACTGTCATAATTTCTGCCTCTTCATAATTATATTCTTAAATCCTTCTGAATAAAAAGTCAGGAACCTAAGAGGGAATAATATGTGCACATATATATTGTTGCTATTAATACTTTCAAATATTTTTTTAAAGATTGAAAGCAGCCCAGGAAATTTACACAGATCAATATATGACTGTTTTTAAGTGAGTATGCACTTTATTTTAAATATAGCAAATATATTCAGGTTTTTCAAGGAAGATGAGTTAAAAGGTCATTATTCATATCTGGAAACCTATTGTGGAAAGAATGAAGGTCTTTGAATTGAACAAACAGAGCTCTGCAAACTATCAATGTGTTCTTAAAGCTTCTCTATTATAAAACTTCTCTATTCCTCAGCTTTCTCACCTGTAAGTTAGATATACCAAAGTTCATCTTTAAGAGTTACTTTAAATGTTAATTGAAAATTCAAATACAATTGATTCTCATTATTCATGGATTCAGTTTTGCAAATTAGCCTACTTGCCAAAATTGATCTGTAACTCCAAAATCAATACTTGTGGCACTTTCCTGGGCATTTGTGGACATGCACAGAGCGGTGCAAAATTTGATTTGCTTGACACACATGGGCAGCTGAAGTGCTTTCTTTTGTCAGGCCTCATCTGGCAAACCAGTGAGTTTCAACCTTTTTCATCTCATGGCACACATAACTAACTACTAAAATTCTGCAGCGCACCAAACAATGTACTTTTTGCCGATCTGACAAAAAAAATAGGTATAATTTTGATTCATTCACACCAGACAGCTATTGTTGTGATAGCTGTTGTCATTTTTTTAATTTGACAATCTAACGAAAAGAGGTCAGTGGCCCTGTCTAAATAGTCAGGTACTGCATGTTTTAAATATTCTTGTGGCACACAGGTTGAAAATTGCTGCTGTAAACAGTTGTTCTTCTCATGGCCTATTTAACACCTTTATTTTTAGTTTTTTGCTCTTTATTTCCTTTTTGTTAGTAATTCACTGTTTCACAAAATAGCTTGCAAATGTAGAGCTGAAGTGCTGTCAAGTGTTTCTAAGGACAAGAAGCTGTGACGTATATTATAGAAAAAATACACATATTAGATAAGCTTTACTCAGGCATGAACTATAGTGCTGATGACCACGAGTTCAGTGTTAATGCATCAATGAACAATACATATTAAACAGGGTATCTTAAAATAAAAAGAGTCGCAAGCAAAGTTATGTGTTGACTAGTTGACAAAAAATGTGACCAAGGCTCACAGGAACGTAACCCTGTACTTCCCCTGGGAGCAGTGATTCAGCTTTCTCTCATTCAGTGTTTGTAGTGACTTTACAGAATATCAATACTATGACTCAGGGTGGGGAACACACAATACAATGTACAGATGATGTGTCATAGAATTGTAAACCTAAGATGTATGTAAGTTTGTTAACCCATGTCACCCCAATAAATTCCGTAAAAAATAAAAACAAACAAACTATGAATAATGATAATTGTGTAAAGTGCCCTGTGTGATGCCTGGCACACAATTCTTGCTAGAAAATGTTAGTTTTTGTAATCTTGTCACCCATTATTAGAAATGTTTACTATAAAATTATTTTAAATTAAATCCGGATATGAATGGACACATTGATTCTATTTGTAATAAAATTTGCTCATTGCCTTATCTGTAAGGACAATTCCATGTGAGCTTCTGCTGTCCAGAATAGGGCCTTCTAGAACAGCCAGTCTCCCATAAAACCTTCATACTCATAAGTAGGTAGAAAAACATATGAAACTTTTTAGCAGCAAAGAAGCAGTGCAGCACCAAATGCAGCTAGTAAAAGCTGCTGTGTAGATGGGAAGAGCCCACTGATGAAATAGCAAGCCTACCTTTTGCAAAACACTACAAAACCTGCTGAGGAGAAAGATGGTGGTCAGCATGCTGACATCACTTAGCCACAGAAACAGGTACAAAAACCAGTAAACACTCCAAAAGTGGAATGTAATGAGTGACAAAAGGTGGGGGAGAAAACAACTACAACTTTTAGGATGCAAAGAATACCTTGTTTAATGCCTCTAACCCTAGAGGATATCAGGCTGTCATGTTGAAAACAGGTCATTCAATTGTATCAAATGCTAGAACTCCCCTAAATATGCTACTCTTAACAATAGGATGTGTGCCATCTCTGCAGAGGAGCAGAGCACTGGAGAAACTGTACAGTTCAGCTTGTCTTCCTCTAGTCAAAAGCAAAAGACAGAAGCAAAAAAGTAATTGCTAATTATAGACAAAACTGGGTGAGCACAGACAAATGATAACGAGTCAACTGAGTAGTAAGCCTGTGTGTGTGTGTGTGTGTGTGTGTGTGTGTGTGTGTGTGTGTGATGACTTTAATGTTTGCATTGGGATAGTAAACTTTAAAGCCCTAAAATCAAAGTTAAGGACAGAAAGCTGTTAAATGTTTGTTGGTTCTTGAAATTGTTACATAGTCACATACTTAGGATTTCTGTATAAACAGACAATATGATTCCCCATGTGTTTGTTTTTGTGTCTGTTAGCAGAGTTTTATGATTTTATTCAACTTGCTCCAACTCATTCTTAGTTATTTCCTAAGTTTTCAACACTATTGTTATTGTTATGGACAGTATTTTTTCCACTTTAATTTTGATCTAGGGGCTACAAGTATAGGAGAAAGTTATTTATTTTTGCATTTTTTATTTTTTATTAAATTTAATTTAAAATTTAATTCAGAAAGAGAAAAAGTTTGTCTAAACAATTCATGTTCTCCTCCTTTGCAACATGTATGCCTTTTGTATTAATCCATCAAAACTTAGAACTCATAGAGAACTGTACCCCATGCAATGACAGAGGAGTTCATTTCTTTATCCTGACCTTAATATTACACTCTAGTGTCTTATTATAAGAAAGATGGTGGTAGTTGATTTGAAATATTTTTGTGATGCTAAACTGTTATTCTTTACCTAAAATGTTATTGACTGTTTTAAAAAAATTAAATATTAAATTTTATCCAAATCTTTCAACATCTCTCAAAAAGTTTATATATTTTATTCTGTACACATCACATGTAAATAATCATATTACTAAATACACTAAACCATCCTTGTTTTCCTAGACTGACCAGCAGAACTTAAACAGTTATAATATTATTATAGTATTTTTTCAATTCTTAAATGCCATCAATTATTATGCTAAAGAACTTCTCAATGGTAAGAAGAAACATTATTATGGAAGATATACATATGGTTTATAAAGCACTTCTCAATTTTAAAAACATTGAAGTTGGAAAAATATATAGCTTAAGTTAAAGAAACAAGATAAATAAATAAAATAGAAGACTCCTAAATTTACATATCACAGGTTGATTTTTAATTTAGTCAATGTCATTCTTTAATGACACTAGGCAAAGCTGTCTTTGTCCAATTTTGGTGTTAGAGTATGCAGTCTTGACCCCCAGTGCTTCTAAATATTTGGTCCATCATTTTCTGGCATCTATTATGATATCTTACATAGCTTATTTAATGTTTTTCACATTAGTCACATAAGTCTACATAATAGTAGCAAGCTGTGCTAAAATATAAAGTTAAATTATATTAGGCATATTCTGTTTAAGAAGGCATAAAGACTGTCATTAAACTTATCTAAACTCATACACACAATAGCTCTGATTACATAATAGAGGACGAAATACCGTTTTAAATAACAAAACAAAAAAATATATAAGAATAAGCTGAACAAGAAGTCAGCATAATTTTTTATGAGGGAAACTACTCAGGAACAAAAAGTACATACCTTATCCTTGAACAGTAGGTTTCAATGTTGTTAAGGTGCCAGTTTTCAAATTAATGAATTAACTTAATGGAATCCAAATTAAAATGCCAATGGAATTGTTTAAATTAGAAAAACAGAATATAAAGTCCTTCTGGAAAAATGAATACATGGGAATAGCCAGAAAATTTCATAAAAATAGAAATAATAAGTGAGATATAACTTAATTGCTATATAAATGTATTTCTACAGTAAGCCATTTGGTATTAGCATAGTATATACAACAGAACAATAAGATAAGATAGAAAGCCCAGTTCAAAATATATGTAGACAATGTAATATATAATATATGTAATGTTAAAATCAATGGAGAAATAAGAATCATTAAATAAAATGGTATTGGGAAAATGGCCAGCCTTCTGCAAAAGAATAAAGCTATGTCTCTTACCAAATATAAACGGATCCATCAATCAAATGTTTTCTAAAGATGAAAGTAATAGAAGAATTATATAGGATCATAATTTTTGTGTTGTTTACGAACTTGGAGTGGGAAAGGTTTTTGTAAGCAAGAAAATGATGACATAAATTTTATTACAAAATTAAGATTTTGCATGACAAAAGTATTTTTAAGGAATAAATTTCTATTTGTGTCTTATGACAAAGTGATGGTTTACCCTATATATACAAAGTTCTTAAAATTCAATAAAGAAAAGGGTGAAGATCATGAATACACAGGTAACAGAAAAAAGAAATACAAACGACTTATAAATATATAAAAGATGTTTAATCTCACCAACAATTAAAAATACATAAATTGATCCTGGCTGGTATGGCTCAATGGATTGAGTGCTGGCCTGCAAACCAAAGGGTCATGGGTTCGATTCCCAGTCAGAGCACATGCCTGGGTTGTGGACCAGGTCCCCGGTTAAGGGCATGCAAGAGGCAACCACACATTGAATGCTTTTCTCCCTCTCTTTCTATCCCTTCCCCTCTCTCTTAAAGTAAATACATAAAATCTAAAAATTAAAAATTAAAAAAAACATAAGTTGAAATAAAATTTCAACCTAAAAATTAGAAAAGTTAGAGAGTGTTGGCAAGCATGAGCTGAAACAGATACTGTCATTTTAATTTGTTGTTAACTTCTTTAAAAAGTAACTTGATGATACATATTAAAGTTTGAAATACACATACTCTGTGACCCAGAAATTGCCTTTTTAGCAATATATGTAAGGTATGCTCAAATACAATAAACAAGTAATAATGATAATTATCACTTATTGAACATTCATTATAGACCAAGCATTACTCTAAGTGCTCTCTATATAGTATTAATCTATTTAATCCACACAAACACCTATAAACTCCGTATCGATTAGGAGTGCTCTTAGCTGCAAATAACCAAATGCCCACTGCAGTGGGCTAAGCAATTTAGAAGTATGTTACCTAATTAAACAAGAAGTTCGGAGGTGTGATCCTTGGTGCACGTTGGCGGTGTCGGTTTGTGGTGCAGCAGTCTGGGCTCTGGTTGGCGCCCAGGCAGCTCTCTTGAAGCTTTCTCAGGGTGGCAGGATGGCTGTGCAGCTGTCGCTGTCTCACACAGCTCACATGCAGCCTCAGAAGCAGGGAGTGAGCCAATCCGTGCCTCCTTAATGCATCTCCGGATTGGGATTGAAAATCTGACTCGAAGCCTCACACAGCACCAGCTTTCTTTTAGGTTTCATTGGACAGATAATATGAGTAGCAGCTTTATCCAGCACTTAATAATCATCAGACATTGCTCTAAGTTCTTTATACCTATTCACTCATTTGGTCTTCCAAATATCCTTTATACGGTAGGAACTATTACGGTCGCTGAGAAGCAACCTGCCCAAATTAACACAGCTAATAAATGCCGGACCCAAAATTCTTACCCAGCAGCTAACTCCAAAGTCGCACTCTTAAATAATTAACTGTATTACCAGATCTTATGTCTATGCTCAAACTGATCACTAACAAAGGGGAATGTTACTGCCAATCTTGCTAAAACAATTTTTTTTTCCCTCTAGGGCTGGATGAAGAAGGGTGGGGAGGGGAACTCAATTTATTTGAGCATGTTGCATGGCCTCCAAGACAAAGCCACCATTCTATAACTTTAGAAAGGAGAAAATAGTTGCTGGGTAGGCAATCAAAAGCATCTGATATAGATAAGGACTGTTGTCCCCACCTAACAAATAAGGAAACTGAGACAGAAGTTAAATAACTTCCCCGAGGTCATGCTTCTTCTAAGGGAAGGAATTTCTTGAAATGTTCAAGTAAACATCTGGAAATAATCTAATTGTATGAATAGGCCAAAATAAACAAATTATGGAGATGAACATAATATGATAATTTGTTGTTGTTTTAATGGGCTAGATTTATATGTAAATAGAGAGAGAGAGACTTATGGTATGTTCTAAGCTTAAAAAATAACCGTAGCAACGTACAGGAAAATGTGTGTTTTCTGTGGGCAAGAGTAAACACGTAAACACACGTAGACATGCATGCTTGCAGAGGCTCCATTTGCCTATAATAGGAGTTGCTCTGAGGAAGTTGACCTAGTGACCAAAGCAAGGAGAAAACATACCTTTTGGTGAACATGTCTTGTAGTGTTTGAATTTTTGCCAGAGGTATGTATTGCTTTTTTATTGTTTTATTTTATAAACAAATTCACAATATTGCTTTTCAGTTAAAATATCTAGTTTATTTAAAACCTGTTTTGACTTTTACAAGTGATATTTTTCTGTCCAGAATGACTCCCAAGCTTCTTGGAGATCTTAAAGAGTTGATTTTTCACTGTATTTCTTTATACTTGTTCGGCTAGTTTGAGGGAATCATGTTTTCAAATGCAGGTTTATCTAATTTGAAAAGCAAGATAGCCTGCTGCTCTCATCTGTTAATAAAGTTAGGCTGGGATAAAGAAACAGACACATTCACCAAATGTCTTCTGAGAGTGAAAAGGAGCCTTTCAGTTTGGGACTCTCAGTTACAGATATTAGCTTTTATTCATAGTCACTTAATTTTTTTAAGCCAAGTAAAACAAGAGTAGATTTTCTTTCTTGATCAGCTGTAGGCACTACCTTCCTCCCTGTACATTTCTTTTAAGGAACGTTTACCTGACAGCCCCCTTCCCCACCCTACCGCCCCCTGGAATTTCCAGTATGCCCTTTCCATAGAAACTCTTTCATAAGAGATGTGTATGAAGATAAAATTTGACTCTGTTTTTGAGATGGCCTGTTTAGATTCCTTCTTTTTACATACTTTCACATCTTTTTTCCCTACTGAACAAAAAAGAAAAGAAAAAATGGATGATGAAAATACTGATGATATGATAATCTCTGCCAGCCAGACTGAATTAAAATTTGTTAAATCTATTTTGTCGTTGACCCGTTGGCACTGCCCAGCTAAATCTACAGTCCTTACGATTTTCTGGGTGAGGGGTGAAGCTATGGAAACTGCATGAAGAGCTGGCTTCTCACATTCTCCCCTGAAGGGAAAAACTCAGAGAGAAAAACAGCATTAGTGAAAAGCTCATTCCAGGAAGTGAACAGAGGAACTGACTCTGTGGGAAAATGGAGACTTTGAAGGTAATAATGTTTGTGCTTCCAAGAAGAATAATGACCAGCCTGTGTCCTAAGAAGGTGATGCTGGAGTCCTTTTGTTCAAAGCAAAACCACGTTGCCTGGTTACAGAGAGATTTTGCTCTAAATGTCCAAAGTGCAGGCAGGAGCAGAATTAGAACCCATGTCTCTAAAATAAAGCAAAATTTTAAAAAGGGATGCTAATAGAGAACTTTGTTATTCAAACACTTTTTTTGTCCCAGTTGAACAATCAACCCAGATATCTTGCACAAATTGCAGTTAAAACTGCTCAGTCACTTCATTTCATTTCTGGTATTCCTAATAACAGCAATGAATTCACCTCTTCCCAGCCAGTCACTGCAGACTTGAAATGCAGTATGTGAAGCCCAGGTATGTATGCGATTTGCCTCACCTTGCAAGCACAAATAGAGTGTAGGCATCCAAAAAAAAAAAAAAAAAAGAGAGAGAGAGAGAGAATTTTCATCTCACCTTCTACATGCTAGCTGGGCTAATGACCAAATTAACAGAAACAGAGGAACAGGAGAAAATGTCCAGAGTTTATTATGTGAATGTACATTCAGGAGTACCGTAAAAATACACACTTAAACACATTGGGTAGTTGAGGTTTATATGCCCTGGGGACAAAGGAGAAGGGAGACAAAGGTCTTGGATTCCAAAGGGGAAGGAGGCAATCCACAGGTAAGATAAAGAACAGCCACAAGGTAAGCGAATTCTAGCTGGGTCATCCAGAAACCATGTGACATGGAGGGAAACAGGCTTTGCTAGATTTCTTCCTGTCCAGTCAAGTAAGTGCTCAGGTGAATATGCTGTTTCCCTTCCTGAAGCAGATGTTTCTATCTAACTCTCCTTAGACAGTAAAAGGGGAAGGGGGTCAAAGTTTCTTTCTGAGTCTTTTGTTTCTTAACATAGAGGTTCAAAATGAGCCACCCCAAGATATACCTCAGTGGTATGTGGATCATTTTGAACTCAAGGCACCCAAGGCCGTGCAGGCTCAAGAAAAACCTGTGCTTTTCTCCTTTTCTCCTTAACTATCTAGAAGAATTTAAATTAGGAGCCTGGCCTATGATAAAGGTTCCAAGCAGAAATGACTTTTTAGTTGTCTGTGTGGCAGGCCAAACTAATAATTACTGTACATGTGCTCTCCCTGCAATTGTAACCCAATGCAGGTCCAGCTGCCTGCTGCTACTAAGGCCAGTACTTGAGAGGCAGGCAAGTAGTTTACTCAGATGCCAGCCATCTGGAAGATGGGGGGACTTACATCACAAAGCCCATCTCCTTGGATGATGGGGGACTCACGTCTCAAAACCCATCTCCACATCTCAGTGGAGGCAGAGATTTTTATAAGGAGGGAGAAGGGAACAGAACAAAGAGATCAAGAGAGGGGGGCTGAAAAGTTCTGTACGTGCTGACAAGCACAGTCCATTCCGATAAGGCAAGTGACGATCCGGTGTGTGTCATCCTGGTTTAGTCATCCTGGCTTCACATCATTCTGGCTCCACGGTTAAAGGTCAGCAAATCCCCCGGAACTGGAGGCTGGAAGGTTGGAGTCTGTGTCTTTTGAAATTAGTTCCTAGGATTCTCATACGGACATGCTGTCAGAGTCAGCACTTACAGAAACAGTGTTAGAAGAATGGTCGGGTGGGTTTCAATTTCCCACCGTTACAATTTTCCGCTGTCACACAATTACCTTCTGAAGCCCTGAAGTATATTACCTTACCCCTAGCTCCGAATGTTCTGTGTACCTCAGCCTCCCTTTCTGTCTCTCGTGCAAGTGGGATCGCTGACCCTTGTGTATGCGGGGTTCCCGTACAAGCATATGTATTAAATTTGGTTATTTATTCTTGTTAATCTATCTCATGTCTATTTGATTATTATACCAGATGAAAGAACCTTGAGTGGAGAGGAAGGTTTTTACTCCCCCCATGTTAATAAACAGCTTAAAATCAATATCCCAGAAGGTACATTTTGGGGTGACTCCCCCTCAAGAGCTACTGGTATGGCATGTTAGAGTGCATCAGTGTGTGTCTGCAGTGTTTGAGAAGGTGACAGCTGCAACGTTTCCTGCATGCTCTGCATACAAAACAAGTGCAGTGTTGGACCAGGAGTATTTCCACCGCACGCACACATGCAATCGGGGTAGCGTGAGTGTGACTGTGTGTCCTCACAGTCCCTGAGTACCATCTGCACGAGCAGCAGTGTGACAATGATCCATTTCTGTGATTCTGCTGCTCTCTTTGAATGCACCACTGAAACTTAAAATTAGCCACATCTTTATGAAATAGCATTCATCTCCGTTTTATCTGCTGATGACAGTGTTGTAAAATCAGAAAGGCCAGAAAATTCTGTTATTAGCTCATCGCTCTTTATACATCTTTCTTAGAACTTATCTCCCTTTGTCTCTATTTGAGCCCTAAATGTGTCCAAATACATTTCAGCAATAACCTGCCTCATTAGGCACTATCTATGTACACATATCTACATCACTTCTTGCATTTAATTTCTTTTAAACTTGTATTTTAATCAAAGAATAAATAGATTCAACTCAATACTTACATTTTGAGGACCACGATGTGCCAACTTTTTGTTGAGTAGAGCACAGAAGACCTTTTTTAAGCAGATGGTGTTTTACCTAGAGCTCAAAGTAGGTAGTTATTGTTCACAAAAATAAAAATAAAAAAAGGACTGACTCATATGGAATGATAAAAGTTATAGCTATGGCAGATCCAGGGCGTGTTTTGAAAATAGCGAACAGTTTAGTCACGATGAAGCAGCACCATGCTCCATGTTGCGAGAAGTAGACTCAAAAGGTAAGTTCAGACCAAACTCCAGAAGCCATTGAAGATCAGAGTCAAGTACTCATAATAAAATTTAAAGCAATTTTGAACATCACAGTGTAGGTGCCTGGTAAACATCAAGTCTTTTTATTTTGTGGACAGTGGGATCTTTTAAAGATTACTCAGGCACTGATAACTTCCAGAAAGAGTGTTCCAAGTACATTGCTCCCTGTGAAAAAGGTCAGTCACATTAAGCAATGGGAAATTCCTTTTTCCAACTAGGAAGGTTGTTGAAATCTTTTACTCCTTTTGGCTAGTAAACTGTTTATTCTGACTCAATTCAGTGTCACTAGAACTGAATTACCTTATCTCCTGATCCTGAATTAATCCCAGATTGATCTCTGAAGTAACAGATTCAAGATTTTGCTTTGTTTTGTTTTCACAGCAGTAATGAGGTTGGGAGCTTTGAAAAGAGACGTTACTATGTAAACTGATGCTAGAACTTCCGATGTCCAGAAATAAAAACCTGTGAACCTACGTGTCATAGGAAGAGAACACCTGGAATATAGTGATCATAGTTCTTCACCAAAATTCTGGAAATGAAATTGACCACAAATGCTTCCCCAAGTTCAAGGCAGCCTGTATAATGTAACTTGAAAACTGAACTGCTGTAATTTCCAACATATTCTAGTAGTTTGGATGGGAGAAGAGACAGAATGTTTGAAAACCCAGGCAGTTGGATATCATACTTAAACTCTTCTAACCCAGCTCTCTTGTTTGGAAATGCAGAAATGCAGCCCCAGAAATGCAAAGTGATTGCCCATGGATGCCCAGACTAGAAGGAGTACTTGCTGGATCACACCTTGAGTCTTTTGACTTCTGGGTCTGTCTGTACCTTACTGTATCAAGCATCTTCATTTTGACAGAGTAAATATTTTTCTTATGAATAAAAAATTTAGAAATAAGTGTTAGAATAAATCTGAAGACAAATTACACTGGATTTATTAATAGAGCCTCAAAACAGAAGAATATTCAACCTGTGATACTGTATCTACTGCAGATATCATTTATTTGTAGTTATTTCTAACATACAATATAGTTATTTCTAACATACCCGCAAATAGACACACACTTCTTTTACATTTACAAGATGCCTACCTTAATCTTTACACAACTACATGTGAATTTGCTCTGATTGAGTTATTTTTTTAAGCTCCCTCACCTCTGTAAAAGTCAAGCTCTATTTATACAGCATTTAGTGAGCTCTTACCACAGGTGCCAGGCAAAATTTTAGGTATTGGTAATTTCACTTATTCTCTTAAAAAGGCAACAAGATAATTATTTAGACACAAATCTGTGCTGTGATGGGAACTGAGCCATTTATCATGTATCCCAGCTATAGAATACTCAAAATAAGTAGCACACAATTATAAGCAAAATTACAATTTGTAGCACATCACTAGCAAAGCTGTCTCACTAGGAGGTGACCCTGGGCAGACCATTTGGCATCTCTGTGAAGACCCTTCCTCAGCAGGAATGAGGTCCCTTCTTTTACTCCACATTTGGTGTCTGTCCCTTTTCCTCTGCGCTCAGGGTGCACCTTTTGTCCTTGAGTCACCAACCCATGGGGATTAGCCACTTCCTAGTATTAGAACTAAACATCTAATTGCAGAGTTTTCAAGTATTCTTTTTGCAGTCATTCAAAGTTCATCTTTGGAGTTGAATTCCACCAGTCAGCTCTCTACGCTGTTCATGGCATTTGCACTAACTGAACAGATAGATGCAAATGCTGGGCAGGATCAGTGGACAACCTCAGCAGCCGTGGCTGCTATGGAGCTCCCGTTGCAATTGTGGTGAAAGCACTGGATTCACACCACTGGCTTTAAGAGGCTGGGGAAGTAGGTAAAATTCCCTGTCTCAGGGTCATCTAAAAGATCCTCTCTCATTTCAGAAACCCTTTGTACTTCATAATTTAATGTCTTTCTCTCTCAAGTAGCCCACAGCTCAGCCATAGTAAATGTGTGTTGACTTAGTGGGGCTTGTTACTTAACTTTTTATTTAAATCATGGTTATGAATGATTCTTGCTATTCTCAGTCCTTGAATAGGAAGAAAGAGGGTGAAAGGAAACTTATTCTTCATTCTTTTTGTAGCTTTAGATAATCTCTGCTACTGTTAAGTGTTATAAGTTTTTGAAGGAAGATTTTCATCTACTCCTTCCATTCTTCCTGCCTTTTCTCCCCTTTTCTGTCTTTATTTTCTGCACTTTTCCTTCCACTCTTTTCCCCATCCTCTGCACTTTTTAGAAAGCCAAAACAGTAGGTAGACAAAGAGTAAGGTCATGGTTAAAGAGAGAGTATAAACAGATGTTGCCTAGGGAAAATACATTCAGCCCCTTTTTAAGAAACTCCCGCCCTTAGTGACAAGCTTAGAAGAACTCATCAGCATTAGATCAGTTTAAGCACTCACATTTCACAGATGAAGAAGCAACCGTAGGGAATTACATTTGGCTACAATATAGCAGAGTATCCAGAATAAACTCAAGAGTTCCAGGGTTCTTCCTATTGTTAGATCATGTGCCCCAATTCTTCGATTGTCAACTATTGCTCTCCTAAAATGAGGACCTTGACAAAAGTATAAGAATGGTCCCAGCAGCATGAGAGTCCAGATTTTTAAAATATTCAAGGTTAAATTTTGGATGACATCTTTCCGTGAACTTACAAAAACACTTTTGTTTACAAATTCTTATTCAACAATGTTTGCATCTTCACTGTGTTGTAAGAAGGCTGTGAGAGAAAGCAAGAACTGTCTACTTGCTTCAGGAATTTGGGCCCAGACACATTTATATATATAATGCCCAAAGAAAAATCCCCACTTTATCCCTGATGAGTAACTGTACTAGCAATTATATTTGACACCAACCTGGCTGGGGCAAAACTGTGACATTCAAGGGAGGATCCCATGCTTAGCCATCTGCTCCTTTATTTTTATTTAGAAGAGATGTGGGAAGGCCACACCTAAGAGGATGCTTTTGAGCAAAGCAGGTGGCATCTTTCCGAAACCAAAACGGTGTAGGGGCAGTAAAACACTGACAAAGCCCTAAAGTCTATTCACTCTGTGCACAGGGCACAGTGCTAAATTTTCCCTGCCCTTCCATAATTCTTTTTTCATAGAGTTATCAAAACACAGCTAAATTACTCCCACTATGACCCCACCTGCTCCTTTGGCTTCTGTTCCCTAGAATCTACATTTAGGGAATATGTGTTCATCACATCATGAACAGCAAATGTAGCTTCTCAATATGATGCATTTTAAGTGTTTGGGGGGATAGTGCTTTCTAAATTGTTATCATTGCCATCATGGCTCTTACATGGCCCTAAACCAGCTACAATATAGGATGCCAAGCTACTCTGAGGCTGTCATGCTGGGAGAGAGCCCATGCCACATGGAGAGGCCACTGACAGGCACCCAATCAACAGTCCTAGCCAAGCTCAGCCTTGGAGTCACCACAGCCCAGTCATCCAACACAGAAATGAAGAAGCTTCCAGGTGATTCCAACACCCAGTTTTCCAGTCACCCCCAGCCTTCTTGTCTTTTCAGGTGAAGCACCAAAAACCATGGCACACAGCCAAGCCACACGCACTGTGCCCCGTCCAAATTCCCGACCCTACAGAACCTGTGAGCATATGTCACTACATTTTATGTCACGACATTTTGGGGCAAAGAACAACTAGAGCAATCACTATCATCATCATTCATGAACTTGTCATTCTGAAGTTTTGATCTTCTGAAACCCTAAATGGTTGTGCAAAACACTAAGGGAATTTAAAAACACAGTTCAAGCCCAGTGCAGTCTGTTTTCCGTGGAGCTAAAGCATTCCCTAGCATATCAGACCTTGCGCTTTACAGAGAGCTACATGAAGAGGCCTAATTCCTCAGGCTGGGGGGTCCCCACGGAGCCCAGACAACTCCATGGACTGTGACTTTGAGGGAGGTGTCCAGGTGACATCTGGGCAGGTGCCGAGATGACGAGAGTGTTTCCTTCTATATTTATTCCCATTGTTGCTAGCCTCTGTTTCTACTATCATACAAGGGAGTTTTAACTTTTTGTTTTAAAATCCTCTTATGCAAACACAATTAACTAGAATTTTCATGAAATTTCTTTTGAAGGAGTTAATGCCTTAACATTCCAACTGTGGTGTATTTCTTTATCTCCAAGATTACTCTACAGTATCACTGATACTGAACTCCACTGACTGCATTACCCCTTTGATATCCCTTGTAGCCTCAAAAGTATTCTGTTAAAAACAATAATCTAAAACAATGCCCAGTATTAATGACTCTGAAATAACTTGCGTCAGTTTGTTCTGTGTCATGCTGTAAACATCTAGTTGATCTGACACTGGCAAGCATTAAGACTGAAATGAAATCTGACCTATTCCAGCCTGGTCTTAGCCAACTCATTTCCACACTGCTGTTTATAACGTTTACACTATTTCAACATCTTATGTATAAAGAGTTGGGTAATATATGGGCTCGATTCAGTTCCAAGCTGCTTGCTGTGGTTTCATACATCTCAGGAATTACAAAATCAATGAGACAAATGCCACCCTGCCTTCCATCCACCTCACTCTGCAGGCTCCACTTCAAGAAACCAAAGGCTTATTTGAACCTACAGAGTGAGACCCTCTGCAGATTGGGAGGGAACCGTCTCTTCCAATACCTTAATATCATTGTTCCTCGACCTAAGGAATAAATTCCTTTCCCTGACCAGAACTGGCCTTCACTACCTCTGCCTCACCCCCCCCCCCCAAGGCCTTGCAGCAAGATTCTAACATTTCCGAACATCATCCCCTTCCCGGCTCTCTTGTCTCCATGCTGTGGTAGCTTCCTCTGCTGGAATTCCTTCCTATCTTTCAGCTCTTTCTCCACCTCAACCCCCACCCACCAGCAGGAAAGTAAATTACAGTTCAATTCTCATGGAAGGGTATTTCCTTTGGTTCTCCACCACTTTTTTTTTTTTAAGTTCAAGGTTACAGAAAAGTTGGGAACTATTACAAGGAACACCTGTATAGATTCACCAGTTATCATTTTGCTGCCTTTGGTTTTATCCAAATCTTTTTCTCTCTCTTTCCATTGGCTGAATTGTTTGAAAGTAAGTTGGGAAGAGCCAGCAGGTCATTTCACCCCTGACTATTTGGGCACATGCTCCTCCAGAACACGGCCATTTTTAAAGCACCACCTTCAAAGTCGTTTCCCTGCACACAGATGAAATCCTTACCTCTTCCATCAAGTCTCCCCCTCCCTGTTTCTCACATATACCTGCCAGTCTTTGCATCTGTAACTCATACATGCATGGAGCTGTTTATAGGCTCTATGTCCTTGATCATCTGTAAGCACCTAAGAGTAGAGCTCCTTTGCTTATTTTTCTCTGTATCATCAGTGCCTGGCCCAGTGCCTGGCATATGACGCATGTTTGTTAACTGTTAACCAAAATAATGAATTGTTGAACAGGTTAGTCTTCTTGTGGTTTCTCGTCCCAGAATTCTGAAGCCCTTCATCCCCTTGTCCATCTGCCATGCCTGCCTTGGCAATCCAGAAACTTCTCTGTCATGCTTCAGGGCTACTGTTCAAAACTCTTACCACTCTCTTACACTAGCCTTGCTCCTTCTACTATCCCAAGATGACCCTCCTGACTCTTCCTCCATATCTGTTGCTTTCTCCATCAACATCCTTCTCCTCACACCTGTCTCTGTCATTTCCTTCTCAGTTGTTTGGGAGAAACAAACGTCTTTCTTCCTTTACGTCTGTGATTTATCACATCCCGTTCTGTTGGGTGTAGAACAAACTGGCCTGGACTTAAATCCTCACCCTAAAAGTTTGCCACTCTTACCAGCCTGTCTTCTTCCAGTATATGGGAAATGTGTTGTTATCATAGGTAACCGTAAGTTTCAGCATTTGTGAAACCGCCACTTGGCATATGATAGTTTGTATTTGTCCCCATCCTTGTTCAGTTCCCTGAAGCAAATCAAGTTCTTTCACTCGGTCAGTGCCTTTGAGCACATTGCTCCCGCCTGAAAAAGTCTCCAGCTGGAGAAATTTTGCACATCTTTTAAAATCTTCTTCAAATGACATAGTAACTGTGAGACATTCTGGCAGTATCACCTTCTCCACTTGAACACTCACAAACAAAAAAACAGAATTGGTCAATCCCTTTTCGATGCTCCCTTCACTGTCAATAAATACCACGACCAAATATAATTAGGCTGCATTGTGAACACCTGCTGAGAGTCTGTCACATTCACTACTCTGTGAGCTGCCATGTCTTCATTTGTCTTACACACACATGTCCCAACCTGCCACCAAGGACGTGGTACATTATCCGAGACAGGGTTATGCCTCACAGATGTCTTGAGTGGGAAGGGCGGGTCTCCATGTGTCTGTCCTTAGTTGCTTAGTGGTGTGCTTGACCAGAGAACCAGGGCACAGACTGTGCATCTTGGTCATCTCACAGCAGAAAGCCAGTATGACCTGGGGACAAAGGCACATGGAGAAGTTTTGCCTTAATGATACCTTCCTATCATTGTAGATGCCGTTGGAAGAAGGCTTAGTACATTTTCTCCTTCCATATGTGTAAGAAAAATCCTCTAAATTATTTAAATAGTTAAGAGATTGAAGGTTGAAGAAGAAAAGGAATGCCCAGTGTCTCCTTCCTATATGCACACACACACTTCCACACTTATGAACCCACTCACCTCCCTCTTTTCTCACTCCTTTTTGAAGGGCTGCTATTAAACTCTCCAGTCTAGTAATTTCCTTGTTGGCATCTGCATTTCCGTCCTACTCTGTTGGTTACTAGGTATTAGCCAATTCCATTTTTGGTAGCAAGAAATATTACACAGTAGTGTTTTATAAGAATTCTGGTTTCCATTTAATTACTTTCAATAAGAACATTTTGTAAACCAAGTTTGTGTTCTGGAGAAAACAATGGAATTGTGGAGATGATAGCTTTGGATTTAGATTATATTTTGATAATAGAATATAGAAAAATATCTTCATACTTTTATTCTATTTTCAAAGAAATTGGTGGTGGCTTTTTTCCTTTTAATTTAAACATTTCCCTGCCGTGTTGATAACTCAAAGAAAATGTCATTATGCACAGTGAATACGAACCTGAAAATGATGCTGAATTGAGTTGAAAAATGAAACTGAGTAGTTTCAGCTGGATATAGTAATTGTTCTAAGAATATTTGAAATACCTATTATTTGCTTATCATTGTACAAGACAATGGAGGGTGTACAAGAGCACTATCAGGAGAAGCCTGTGCCCTCAAAGGTATATAGAACATGAGGACACAATTCAAATTATAAAATAACACAATACGTATTTTTTCCCATGGCAAGTGTATAAAAGGTATAGATGAGACCTACCGGAACTGACTTAATTAGAAATGTCTGAGCATTAGGAAGAGAAACTGAAGCAGGAAAGCAGGTAGGATTTGAATTGGTAGGAGGACTTCAGACAAAAGTAAAGTGATCCTGACCATGGTGTTTTGGAAACACTAAGAATAAATAAGCCTAGCTGGAGTCTTGGGTAATGGAAGGCAATAACATATTTGGGGCCCAGAGATGAAAAGCTTAGGTTGACAAAGTAAGGAATCTGGACAGTGGGGATCCAAGTAGTAACTAAGCAGGAAAAACATCTTTTAATACTGCAAAAGATGGATGGGAATGGGAGACAACTGGAGGCAGGAATAGCAGTTCAGAGGCGGTAACAGTATTTCCAGTTTGAAAACCTGGTGGTGGTGACAATAAAATGGAATCAAAGAGATGTGAAAGAACAGGGCTTGGTAGCTGGATCGATATAAGGGCAAGCAAGAGAGAAAGAACTTAAATGACAGAGAGGAATGCAGTACCAATGCATATAGTAGAATAGGAAGTTGGTTCATCCTGCTCTGAGGACAAGGGTGTGTAGGTATGTTTATAGAAATGACAGCTACTCCTATTTATTGATCATGTATTGCTTGCCAGGTAGCCTGCTAATAATAGACATTTGCATTGAGAGTATTATGTGCCAGACACTCTTCTTAAAACATTACCCATGTGAACCCATAGAAGACTTTTAGCATCCTGATGTGATATTATTATCACCACATATAATCTTTATGATATCTTTATATGATATATTCATCTCCATTTTACACGGGAAGGAGCTGAGACACAGAGAGGCTAAATGACTTGCCAAAGGTCACATACAAAGCCAGGATTCAAAAACCAGGTAGCCTGGCTCGAGTCCGAAGTCTTAACAGCTACGCTACGCTGCTGAGCATTTTACCTACCTTAACTAATCACAGCACTGTGGAGCCCAACAGCAGTGGGAAGTGAGTGTCCTGATGATCCTCATTTTATATACAGAAAACTGACTCTTAGAAACTGACATTTTGGGGAAAATGCCCACTGCTTTCTTGACTATGGACCACAAAAGCTTACCAAAAAAAAAAAGCAAAATCAAAGTGATATGTAAACGTCATGGAGACAAACCTTGAAAATGGTTTAAACAATGAGGAACAGAGGGTTAAATTCTGAGTTTTAAGAAAAATATATGCCAGTAATTAACTTGAAATAATTATATCACTGATGTGATTTATTCTATCACCAAGTTGTCTTAAAATGTTTATTGCCAATCCTGAGTACATGTATTAATGACATCAATAAAAACGTTTGTACTAGGTTTTATTTCCCTAATTGCCTCAGCGTCTCTTTCTGGTTAAATATGATAATTATATAACATCAATATGAAAATTACACTCAACTTGAGTTGCTTCTTTTTATTTTCCCACTCTAGGCAATGTATTAATAATGATCAGAATAATTCAGTGCAACCTAATAAATATGACCTAATAATATTTAATCACATTAATATTGTAAGTGGCAAAAATTAAATGATATTCAGAAATGTTCCTACAATTTTAACAAATTGGTTGGGCTATCCAAATGACAAAGAACGTTTTCAAATGGGATTTTTATTGCAAGCTATCTTCTTTAGCTTCTGAGGTCAGAGGCAGAAAGATCCATCATCTCCTTGGTTGCTGTTGAAAACACGGGAGAACCACTTGTGCACGTTTCTCTGAGTCCTGAATGACATGTGCCCCTCGCCTGGCAATCTTCTCTCACCCCCAGAAACCCCCCCAATGGCCAACTATCCACTTGAGCCACTTCCCCACCATTACTCTTTGCAAAGGGAAAAGGAACTAAATTATTTGCAAGCGAAAAATCTGTACCCAATCATAAGAAGCCTGAGGCTAAAAATCTGTTGTATACTTTTCTTCTTCTGAAATAATATTAAGCTCAAGCATATATAATTATGCAGGAACCACCAGGCTGTGAAGGATGAGAAAATATAACACAATTATCTCTTCACAAACCGCAACTGAAAGCTGACAGAAATCAACATGAGTCAAGAACACTCTTCCCCTCCCCTTTTCCTCTCCAGCTTAACCCCTGCTTGCAAATGGCTGTCTACCAGAATCCATGTCTGAGAATGTTGCCTACATGCCTGTCACACTGGGCTGGACCAGAGAGTGTTCATGGGAGATGTCATGTTCAATCCAGGGATAAGTTTTGCAGGGAAAGCTTGTTGTTTTAATGCAGTGGCAACACCCACCGTAAGCTTCATAATCAGCTGAAAACCAGCCTGGTCTGTGGGGCAAAGCCAGCTCTGCTCAGGAACTTGCGGTGAGGAAGGAGGGAGCAGCCATGTGGGAATCAGAGGGCCAGATGCACACCAAGATAACTGAGAAAAGAAAAATAATGAAAAAAACCAAGGAGTTAATGTCCCAACTACACTGATGCCGGCAGAAGCACCACTCTGCCCACACAGGAAAACTTGCAGGGATACCTAATAAAAGTCTCCATGGGAGAAGTGATGCTGTGCTCCCATTCCTCAGGATATGTCTTCAGGCTGTGCCTTCTGTCCACTGCTTTCTCAAGCTAGTTTTTCTGTACCTTGCTACCTCTGCTTTTCTTATTGTCTCCCATCTGATGCATCCTGTCCTGTTGGCAGTTATATCTTTGTCCCAAGACACTCTCTGTAGATCTCCCTTCAGGCTGTGCAAACGATGGGACAGAAGCCCTGATTGCTAAGATCCCATGGGGTAAAGTGCCCCAGAAGCCTATTGATCAGAACCTGTATAAAATGAAATATGGAAAATAGGCTGTTGGTAGCAGAATCATTTCCAAATAAGAACTCAGTGTTTATTTCAAAAATCATTTTTTGGGTAATTTTCAAATCTCTGAAATATCTTCAAGCCTGGCTTTTTTCTCCTGGTAGAATAGAGAGTGGCAAGGAAGGTTTGGAAGGAAAGAAGCAGATTGTGGAAATACTAATGTTTGATCTTTCAGCCACCACAGTCATTGTCATCAGAAGTCACCAGGACCATGTTAAACCCTTGTGATTCTACTTGAATTAAAATCAGTTTTGAGAAAGCTGGATTCAGGTTGAAACCACCAATTAGCTATTCTCTAATTAAGAGGATAACTTGAAATTATCACCCACTGGGTCACCTTTGACCCTTTCACTGCCACCTCTGCTTTCTTTTACCTTATTTGTAGCCATTGTGGTGAGAAGAATGAAAAGTCTGTTATGACCACTCATGATAACTTATTAGAGTTTCCTTTTTAATTTTTTTATTTATTGGGTTCTTTTTTTTTTTAAGAGAGAGAGAGAAACATCAACTTGCTGTTTCACTTATTTGTGCATTCATTTGGTTGATTCTTACATGTGCTCCGATGAGAGATCATCTGGCATATTGGGACGATGCTCTAACCAACCGAGCTAGACTTTGCTTTTTAAATACTAAGTGACACCATCAGAGGCAGCCAAGTCCAGCCAAAAGCAGCCTTAGAGGGGAGGGATGGCAGCTGGGCAAGACTGGGGCTTTCGTAGCCTCGTAAGGCGTTGTGTACGTGAGGGCTGAGGTGGAGCTGATTATAAGTGCAAACTACGGAAGTGGCATCCTTTTTTGCAGCTGCCCCTTTGTTGAGGATTCACAAAGCATCTGCCTCTGTTCACCAGCAGAAGTGGGAATTCCTATTAGTTGAGGGGTTAGCGAATAATTAGCACCTGCCAAATTCTAGCTCTCTTGGAAGACTCCTGGCTCAGTGATCTAAGTAAAAACTAATGGTGGGGCCTCCACAGGAGCAAATAAAACAAACTGGGTTACACAACAGAGTTGCTGTTTGTACTGTTACTCTGCACTCTGGGCTCCAGCAACACTGCCTCCTTCCTTTGCTTTCCAGCATGACACTGGGAGTGACCACCTGTAGTTGCTAGTCTATGGGTCTTCTTACCATTCTGTTTGGCTTCTCAGCTATTCCTATCTGTGCAACTAATGCCCTGCTTCGAATTCAACTAGTGATAAATACAAAGTGTGGTTTTGCTTTCCTGGTTAGACCCTGACTAATGCAATTTCTATTCTCAATATCACCCCATTGTCTGGCTGCTGGAACTCCCCCCAACATGTCTAGTTCTGGGAAAGAAGAAGGAAAATAAAGAAAAAAATAAAAAGTTCTTGCCTCTTGGCTAAATCAGCTCTTTTAAATAACTTTTCTGAAAATTTCATACAGTATTTCTGCTTATAGCTCATTGACCAAAATTTAGTCCCATTACTACTACTAGCAACAAAGGAATCTGAGAAATGTAGTCTATCAATTGGGTCCACTGACATAAATAAATTAGTATTCAAAGAGGATGAGGAAAGAGGATATTAGGTGGCAAATAACTATTTCTGCCACTGTATCTTTAAAAAGGACTTCCATATCTCTATGCTTGACTCTTTCCATATTAAACTCTATGAGGTCTGATACTTTCAGAGACAGCTATTCCAATATCAGCAGTCTGAGAGACCGAGGCAAGTTTCCCATCTAGGCAAAAGATGGCAGGTTACTGTTTGGGCAACTTCAGGAATTCTGACATTTAAAGTTCTTCCAGTCAAACTCAGATCAGTGGCTGTCAATGTCAATTCTGTGCAACCAGAGAGACCAGAGCACTAATTACATTACTCTGCTAATCCCAAATAGTTTGAGAAGCAGTGTGGTGTCAAAAAGAAGAGTGTGGAACCTGAGAGCCATGAAGCACCATGTACTCTTCAGGTTACTTATTGCAAAACATCCCCAAGTCGTACTCATGGTTCTGTGGGTAGGCTGGATCCAGATAGGGAGTTCTCTCTTGGGGTGTCTCATGAGGTCACCGACAGCAGCTTCAGTCTTACGAAGGTTTTGCTGACCTGGATGTCCAAGAAAACACACTCTTGGCTTGGAGTAGGTGCTGGTTGCCGGCTGGGAGCTCAGCTGGGGCTGTTGACTGTGCTGCCTCAGCATAGCCTCTCCACGTGCTTTGGGCCTCTCACAGCGAAGGGGCTGGGTTCTAAAAGAGAGCATTCTAAGAAGTTCGTGCAAAAGC
Organism: Furipterus horrens; assembly: GCF_987537825.1. Classification (NCBI taxonomy): domain Eukaryota; kingdom Metazoa; phylum Chordata; class Mammalia; order Chiroptera; family Furipteridae; genus Furipterus; species Furipterus horrens. The sequence continues at coordinate 153,167,618 of NW_028327173.1, forward strand.
TGCTAAGGTCTCTCATGACCTAGCCTTACAATTTTCTGATGTCACTTGTCACATCCTATGGGTCAAGCAGATTCAAGGGGAGAAGAATTAGCCTCCATATCTTAATGAGAGAGTGGCAGGAATCACATTGCAGACAAACATGTGGGAAGAGGGAGTAATATTACAACCATCTTTAGAAAATGCAATTTGTCATATTTACCAAGAACCTGGAGATTAGGGTCCATTCCTGTGTGACTTTGGTTTAGAGACTTGCCCTCTTTGAGCCACAGGATATTCAATTCTTAAGTGAGAGAATTGAACAAGGTTTGTTTGTTTGTTTTACAGTATATTCACACTGACAACATTGGTGTTAGGCCCTTTGTGAACAATGATGTCTGTAGCTATCTAGTTAATATAGGTCCTGGAAACCAAAAAGTAGTAGAAAAAGAAAAGCTTAAATTGCCAGCGATTCTCATGATGTAGCTTTTAGACAGAAAATGTAAGATATTAGATGATTAAAGACTTTTCACAAAAGCACGCCATGCTTGAAAGCTGTATAGCAGCAAAGAAGCATTATCATTCCACTAAATTAAAAAGCGTCTATAGAAAAAGGGAGTGTGAGAATAGGGAGTATCCGTTCTCAGGGAGAACCACCCTGCGAACATTAATTTTCTCTTGCAAATCTCAAAGCATTTGACACATTCACCAGCCTAAATTCTCACTATATATTTATTATTATTATTATTGGAGAAGTACAACTGGCACAGAAAACATAGCTTTGTCATAGAAAATTAGAGCTGAAGGGTACCTCAAGGTCATTTTATTCAATGCAGTGATAACAGGGCAGAAGAATACAAAGTAACTACACCCACTGAGATTGTAATCTAGAAATTAAATGATGTCCCCAGCATCAAACAATGAGTCAGTGGCTTAGCTGTGGCAAAGAGGTAAAGTTCTCAACTTTTCAGCCACAAAATTGCAGAGATCCCTTTTTAGTTTCTAACAAACAGTCAAAAAACTGCTTGATGATTTTCAAATGTTTTCATATCCTTCCTCCCTTCCTTTTCTTCCTTCCTTTCTTCTTTCCAAATCTTTTTTATGGGTATGTTATATACCATAAAGTGCTAAGTTATTTTATTTGATCCTTACATCAACACTATGACACCGCTAAGACTTTCAGTAATGTAGTCCACATTTTATAACTGAGGGAAATGAAGCCATTGTAAGAATCCTGCTGCCCTGACTGGTGTGGCTCAGTGGATTGAGTGCTGGCCTGTGAACTGAAAGGTCGCCAGTTCGATTCCCAGTCAGGGCACATGCCTGGGTTGTGGGCTCAGTCCCCAGTTGGGGGCATGCAAGAGGCAAACAATGAATGTTTCTCTCTTGCACATTGATGTGATATTTTTCTCCCTCTCTTTCTCCCTTCTTTCTCCTCTCCCTAAAAATAAATAAATAAAATTAAAAAAAAAAAAAAAAAGAATCCTGCCAGAGAGGCAACACCCTGTCTTTTTTTGTTTTGGCTTCATAACTTCCTCTCAAAGTGCCTTATGGGGTATATATATATATATTTTTTTAATTTATGAAGATTAAAATAAGTTTCTCCTTGACAAATTTTGCAAATATTAAAACAACTGGAGGAAAAATAATTGTAATAATCACAGTAATATGGCTAACATTCTGCGGATATTAAATCATTTTCCCAATACTTGGCTCATTTGGGCTTCAAACCAATCCTCATTTTCAGAGACAGAGCCTGGGAATGCAGGAGGTTTAAGTGATTTTCCTGAGTGGTTACCTGGATTGTCTCATATCTCCAAGCTGTTAAATGGCAGAATGGGCCTTACAACATCACTGAATCCAGCTTGAGTTTATGCTAAGGATTCAGGGTCTAAGAATCACCAGATACTCCTCCATCATGGAATTTTCCCATTTATTTGCATGAGACCCTGGAGAGAATGCACCAGAGTGTAAACAGGCCCCTCCCTGTAAGATGATGGGAACTATCTTTCCCCCTCCGTGATAAAATGGCAAAAATTTGCTTTTCTTGCCCTTTTCGTTGCATGCTTGTGAATATACCCAGAATCTCCACACTGTTCTTCATGCTAATTCTTATGCTTCAGAGGTGCTCCCTGAAATGCATCCTCACATTCCAAAATCTGTTCTCCTAGATATATTTTATCTCTTCAACTGATTGACACTCTCCACTCACTAGAATTCTTGTATTCGATGTCATATTATTTACAAATTCTGCTCTGACCAAAGAATAATTTTACTTTTATATGAAAGCACGGGTGCTAATTGGTTAATGCATTGCTTCTTCCAAATAACACGCATGCATTTAAAGGATTTTCTGTCCTTACGCTTAAAGAAATAAGTCAATGGCACAAAAGTAGTTACCTGGGCACATCAAAAAGTTATACATATATTGGCAAAGTGGAGCTGTGCCCACTGCTCAGATGGCTCAATATAGACAGTTACTGGATGGTATAATATAAAGTGAAAATATATGCAAACCTTACATCTGACAAGGGGTTAATATTTAAAATATATTAAGAACTCCTATGACTCATTAACAAAAAAGTGAAAACAATGAACTTAATAATTAAAACATTGACAACTTGATAGACATTTCTCCAAAGAGGACATACAAATGATGAACAGATATATGAAAAGGTGCTCACTTTCACTAATAATCAGGGAAATGAAAATCAAAACTAGAATGAAATATCACCTTGCACCTATTAGAATGGCCATCATTTAAAAAAAGAGAAAAAAAAGAACAACTGTCAGCAAGGAAGTGGAGAAACTGAAGCCCTTGTATGCTGTTGGTGAGAATGTAAAATGGTGCAGCATCCATGAAAAATTGAATGGAAGTTCCTAAAAGTTAAAAATAGAATAATCATATGAGTTAGCAATCCCAATTCTGGGTATTTATCACAAAGAATTGAAATCAGCTTCTCAGAGAGATATCTTTGCATTTCCACATTTATTACAGCATTATTCACAATAGCCAAGAAGTAACAAACAAACAAACAAAAAACCTAAATGCCTATTGACAAATAAATGAACTCTTAAAATGTAGTATATACATATAATAGAATATTATTCTGCTTTAAAAAGGAATGGAAATCTTATACATGTTACAATGTGGATGAACATTGAGGACATTTAGCTAAGTGAACTAAGCCAGTCACAGAGACAGATACTGCATGATTCCACTTCTAAAAATTATCTAAAGCAACCGAAATCATAGAAGCAAAAAGTAGATGGTGGTTGTCAGTGGTTGGAGGAGGGAGAAATGGGGTGTTGCTGATAAATGGGTATAGAGTCTTACTCATGCAAGATAAAAAAAAATTCTAAATATCTGCTATACAACATTACATCTATACATAACAATACTATACTTAAAATTTGGTAAGAGGGCAGATATCCTGTTATGTTTTATTTATCACAATAACAAAGAAAAAATGAATGAATGGACAAATGGATGAATGAATGCCTGCTTCAGACCAATCTCTATCATTCAGTCACTGTATGACATTGGGCATGTTATTTACTTCTCCCGTCCTTAGATAGTAATGTCTTCTATACAGTGGCAATGTGAGATTACAGTGACATAATTATCAATTATAAAGCATTTTAAAGCATAAAAGCCAGTTATTAATTGTAAAGCATATGAAATTAAAAGTGGGTTTATAATTGTTATCATAAATTGTATTGGTATTTCTTCACTCGGAGAAGAGATCATCATAGGGATATGTGGTTGATGCTGGCAAAATTTCTCAAGTGAAATCAGTACTAAACATATATGCCATGAAAATTACTCTCTAAGAAAAAGCTTTTGAGTCTAATGGCATAGTTTTTTCAAATAATATTCAATTTTTATAAAAGCCAAAGTTAATTTGACTATCACTGAGTAAGGTGAGAGTTAGGAAACATAAATAGACTCGAAATGGGCAAAATTAGCTCTTAGGCCTCTTAAATCTAGTTAATGTGTCAGGAAACAAAGGTGCCACCGTGTGACCCAAACATGCCACTTCTGTGTCAGTTACATCTGTAATACTTACATTGTTCTAAATCACATCTTCCAATCTCAAAATAAAATATGTAAAAACATGGTGCTTTCCAGTGACTGGCTTCTCTCTTAGTTCCTCCAATCCAGGGCTTGGTTTACCCACCCTGCAGTCCAAGTGTTGGAGTCTTCTTTCTCAGGATGGCTTAGCCATGTCATCCTACACAACTAAAAACCAATTAAAATCAATTGGTATTAGATTCTAAGAATAACACAACTCTGCCAAGTAATAATATAATATTCTAGTTAAGCTGAAAATTAAATCAATTTTATGTGAGTTCATTTGGCCTGAGCAGTACATAAAACTCTGCTCACAAATGTCCACTGAGAAAAATGAAGATAGAAATCTTGGATACCAAAGACACCATTTGAGAGAGGGGGGACAGATTTTCCCAGCAAAAGAGTTTATAAATGCTGTTGATTGATTTCCTGCACACTGAACATGCTCAAGTTTAATTCCCATGGCTACATCGAGAGTCCAGACAGGAGACCATGAAGAGAAATGTGTCTGTGCACATATTTTCATGTCAGGATCATCACCTAAAGGCAGTGATATCCAATTTCTGAAAATAGAAAAGCTAGTAATTTATAAAAATCTCAAAATCCTTAAATTTGAATTATATTATAAACTCTGCACTTGGAAAGCACAGCACTTTCTGTACTTAGCATGTTCTGTTTAGCAGAATGCAATATGTTTAGTTGTATATCTTGTCTGTATTCTTTTAAGAAAAAAATTAACCTTGAATAATTTATTTATTTTGTTTTTTAATTTTTGTTTTGTTTTTATTTTTGTTTTGTTATTTATTTGCTCTGTTTTTATAAACTGACATCATATACCTGAGCATGCCCAAAATAGTTACTTAAGTATTGCTAGTATTAGTAACATAACCTAAGTATTAGTGGGGCTGTACTAGCACATAAATGATTTGTTCTTCTCTGGGAGTCTCGGCATTGAGGCCATGGATGAGTGAAATATTGACTACGCAAAAAAAATACAGTGAATCTTCATTGAGTTCAAGTCTGATAACGTGTAACGAAGGTTACTTCTCTCTAGCAACGTGCATTTAGTGACCTTTCTCAAGCTTAATTCCTAGTAATAACAAAATCCAAGAGGTGCTTAAAACAGACAATAAAGAGGCAGGATGCTTTAAAGGGATGGATATGTTCTGTATCAATGCAGAGTCATCTTCAGAATGGCAGTCAATGGTCTTCATACTAAGCAGGTTTAGCAGAAAGAAAAACATTACAGGTCCATTACCCTATCCCTAAGAGATGCTAATGCCTTTATAAGGCCACATCAAAAACTGCTGCACTAAAAGGGGGTCATGCTTCATTATTTTTATGTAGTTTATGCAGTTCTATGAAATATTCCCAGATCTAATAATAAAAAAAACAATAATAAAAACACTAGTATTTATTGGTGTTGACTACATGTTTGGTACTGTCTTAAAAACATATATATTTAGAATCATATCATATATCATCATTTTCTCTTTTAAAATGGTTGAGGTAAGAACTATATATATTTTACAATTAATATGAAAGCACAGAAACATGGCATAGAGTGGAAACTCTACAAATGCAGCAGGTTTTGACTACTTACGCAGTTCCATGTTTCCCAGAATCTATAATAATGCCTGGCACATACCAGGGGCTCTATAATTATCTGTTGAATATATGAACGATTGTAACTTATCTAAGGCTACTATGCCAGGAGTTATCCAATTATACTTGAAAGTTAAATATTTAACAGATTGTAAGGCTTTTTAATATGGGAATTTTGTTTTTAAAAATTTGTATTGGCTGATTTATTCCAACTATAGTCAATTTCAATTATTCAATTTAATAATTATAATAGAGAAATGAAAGTTAGTTCACTTATCCATTTATTCATACATTCATTCACTTAAATATTGACTTCTAAAATATTCATTGGATAGATTCTATACACCAGACTCAATGCCAAAATCAGAGATATAAGGAAACGTAATACAAAAACCAATGATAAACAAAGTGAAATAATGAAGCATAAAGACAGAAAAAGCAAGAGGACTAAAATGTAAGATTAAATAATACATTGAAAAACTCACACCTAATTCCAATCCTTCTCAAATGTTCCCACTGAAGAGCTCCTGAGAGCAGAACAAGTACCCTGTGAGCATTAACTAACTTTGGAAAGTCATGTTCTGTCATAACATTCATGAAATGTTTGTACAATGCCATCTCATAAGTTTTCCTAGGATCCCTAGAAAACACTGCCAGAGTCAAATGCTTTCACACTAACACTTCATTAGTCAGTTCAGTCCCAGGCAGGTGGGTAGGAAGGAGAAAGGGGATGAGGCAGAGAAGGACAGTGAGTATGAGGGGTGTCACCAAGTTGGCAAACAGAACTGACCATCTGGTCTTGTGTAATTGGAAGTCTTTTTAAAGGCTGTATGGTGAGTTCATTGGAGGGAATAGGGTAAGAGATGCAGCAAAATTATCAAATTTGCTCCGTAGGGAGTTATCTCCCCTACATTCTGGCTTGGACCACATAACCCTTTCAAGAACCCAGAGCAAGTCATACCTCCCACAGGTGAGGCAGTTCTTTGAGACCAGAAGTGAGGGGAGGGTTCTGAGGCCCTGACCAGGAGCCTCAACCAATACAGCTATGGTAGGACTTATGACCAAGTGTCCTGGAGACAGGGAACGCCCAGAGGATCTGGAGTTGGCCACATGGAGAGTCTAATATGACCTGCAAGCAAAACTGATCCCAGGAAGACATACCGCATTGCTGTTATGGCTTTGCATCTCCTTTAGACTCCACTCCACACATACGGGAGAACTTAGAGGGAGACACAGCCTGATTTTAAAAAACAGGCAAACATGGCAAAAAGTAGCTATGATATCAGACTTCTCTAGAAGCCAGTGAACCAGCTCCTGGCTCCCTCTTCTGGTATTTTGGGGCTGCCCAGTTCCAAGTCCTCTTCGTGTAGGACAGGGAAAAGACAACACAGTAACAGCGTGGCCCGTGATCACCTTCACGGAGTTGGTCTGAGGCCAAGGCTCCCTCAGGCTGCTGAGCAACATGCTGGGGCCCTCCACTTCCTCCTTGCCCACCTCCAGCACATGCCCTAGCAACCACTGCACCTGAGTCTTCCTCACTTAGTCATCTGCAAGAACCCAGCTCTCTCCATAGCCATTGAAGGGCAGCATGCTCTTGCATTTGGGAAAAGAAAAATTTTAGGTCTCAGCCCAGGCCCCAGTTCTCTGTGGGAAACAGTCTGTTGATTACTTGACTATATGGTTTACAAAATTAAAATTCCAGTGTTCCTGCAAAAAAAAGAAAAGCTTATCTGAGAGATGGACCAGTGGAGGAGTGTATGATTACTGGTGGGTATGGGTATACAGGGCGAAATAGAAATAGCCCTGGCTGGTGGGCCTCAGTTGGTTGGGCCTTCTCTGAGAACCGAAAGCTCACAGTTCAGTTGTGGTCAGGGCACTTGCCTAAGTTGCAAGGTTATCCCGGTGAGGGCATATCAAAAGCAACCAACCAATGTTTCTGTCTCAAGCTGATGTTTTCCTCTCCTTAAAGGGAAGGAGGGAGAGAGGGAGCAAAAGAGAGAGAGAAAAGTTAAAATATTGGGTATTACTTATTTAAATGAAAATATGGATATTTACTCTTAGCTATGGTCCAGGTGGAAGAAGCAGCTGATGAGTTTTTGCACCGTGGCAAGTTATAGTGTTAAGAAGAGTTCGGTCATTTATAAACTACCTTTTTTATAGGAGGATAAGCTATATTATCAAGTCATTTGAAATGGTTCAAGGGTAAAATTAACATTAAGTCATGAATTGGGGGCAAAAAAGAAACATTTTCAGCATTTATATTTTAGAAGGGTCATTTAACTAAGTTCCAACCTTCTGAAACTTTCTTAAAGTGCTTCATTGATGGTTTTTTCCCTGAACAGAAAGGGTTAGGCATATAACCATGGTTACACAGACTCAAAAATGTTTAGAGAATAGATACACATGCTTTCATGGAACAAGCTTCTGCAAGACAGTCTATCTGAAAGATGTTAGGATGTTCTCAATAATCCATTTACCTAGGTTGCTCACATTTTGGATGAACAAAACCGCGAAAAGGTAGGGTACAAACTCACTATTGCCAAACTCAGCGAGGCCCTAGGGTAGCTCCACTGCTGTTTCTTCGCTCCTTCTGGTCAGCCACCCTCGCAGTCTCTCCCCCTCTCCAATCACTGCCGTTTCTCAATATGTGAGCTCATCAGTAGTTCAACATGTGTGTCAAATGGCTTGAATAAATACACAAAAGGCAGCCTTATCAAAACTCCAGGTGACTTAAAACTAAATGGTGTTAATTATGACAGAATTTGGAGGACTTAAGCAATGGAACAGAGCTAGGAATATGAAGCTTTTACAGAGACAAAGTAGAAATTTCTGAACTTTCATCCTTCTAATATACAAATGTTAATAATTTTGAGTATCTTCTATATACCTGCCTCTGTGCCAGGCACCGTGGGTACAGTCATGGGCAAGCTTGAGTTGCTACCCTGCCCTCAGGCTGGTCCTCTAAGCAGGGAAGGAAGGTCATTAGCTAGCAGAATGAGCATGTGTGGCCACGCACAATGAGAGTGGAAATAGTGTTGGGGTACCTGACTTCTGGGGGGAGGTGTCTTCCTAGTCCCAAGAAGTGACCTTTAGGCTGAAATTTAAATAAAGATTAGAAGTTAGGTAGGTGAGGCAGAGCTGTTTCAGAAGGGAACAGTATGTGGCATGGTTTATTCAAAGAATGGGAAAAGGTAACAAAAGCCAGATCATGAAAGTCACATTAAGTGGTTAGGTTTTATTATTTAAAGCAATGGAAGTCCAATGAAAAGTTGGGAAGTAACATGGTTAGATATGAGTCTTAGAAGTATTAACATGGAAGCATTTGGAATATAGGCATGTGTAGGAGAAATTCAGGCTGATAGCCAGTAACAGTGAGAATGGAAGGAAGCAGAGAAAGATTTATGAGGTTGTGGTGAGTTACTGGATATGGCAGATGAGGGGATAGGGAAACTCACTGATGACTCCAACCTTTCCAGTTAGGTACCTGATTATATGATTAAGCCATTCATTTAGAAGGAACTATTGAGAGGACAACAGTTGAAGGAGAGAAAAAAGGACTAAAATTTGGGATTTGACATATCTGTGAGCTATACAAGTACAGATGACCAAGGTATAGTTGAACAAGAATCTAGAACTCATGAGTGAGTTCTAAGTATTTTTGAGGTACATATTTGAAAATCAACATATATGTGATAACTAAAGCCATGGGATAAGTAAAACTAGAGAATTAGATAGAATATATAGCAAATATGGTTTGAATATACACTAAGTTTGTAAAGTCAACAATATGATATGGCTACCAAAAGGCAAAGTGATGATAATATGCATTAATAGATTATTTGGCTCTAAATAAGGTATCAGAGAGTCCTGTTCTCCTTGGAGCTGATCAGACCATGCTAAGCATCATATTGGACACGACACTAGAAGCAGATTCAGAAGATGGGGTCCAGTTGATGAACAGACTGAAAACCAAGATGAAACCTAAGAATTATTAAAGCAAGCATAAATGTTCAGCCTAAATAAAAGATGATTCTTCATCAAATTGTAAAAAGGCACTCAGATAGAGGCTGTATTAACATTTTATTATGCACTGCCCTGGTTGGTTTGGCATTGATCCACAATGAAGGGTTACTGATTCAATTCCTGGTCAGGATACATGCCTGGGTTGCAGATTCGGTCCCTGGTAGGGGCACATATAAGAAGCAACTGATCATTGTTTCTCTCTCACATTTATGTTTCTTTCCCTTTCTTTCTCCCTCCACTTCCCTCTCTCTAAAAATAAATAAGTAAAAAAAGCCTTTATAATTATTGTGCCTTCACTTATTATACAATTACTTATTAAAGTCAAAAAGATAGTACATTTCTTGTCACAGGGTTATTTAAACATACGCTGGTAAATTTTTTGTAGAGAGATGACAAGATCAGACAAATGGGTAGGTTAACAAACATTTAATGTGTTTTCCAACCTCGAGACTCTATGATTCACACTGACTAGAGATGAGAAAGGAACATGTATGAGGCAACTTAATTTTAACTGACTACATAGAAGAATATTTGTTTTGTAGTTCTGAGTTACCCATTTAATAGTTTAACCTGGACTTCTCAATAAATGCTTCAGTCCCCTCACTGAAAGATGAGGGATTGACAGGATGTTTGCTAAGGTCCTGAAATTCTGCATAATTTCATACTCTTTAGCCATTATTTCTGGCTAGACTTTCTTCCCACATTTCCCACATATAGCCAATACACTTTAATTATGCAAATTTATTATTGCCTATTGTGGTTGGATGGGAGGACTTTTAAAGAAAGAAAACTAGGAAGAAAAAGGAAATAAGTCTTGGCTCATTGTGCAAGTTGGCAGACAGGGTAAGCCAATTTTGCATTATGAATAAGCCATTTTGAATCATGATGAGTTTAATGGATTTAATATTGCTCAGAAACCCATCCAGGAAAAGGAGGGTCCAGAGGCCAAAGGCAGGTATTAGCTTAGATTTTACATTACAATGCATGCTGGTGATACTTGTTCCCACTCATCGTGCTCAACAATTATACTGATATTCAGATTTTTAAATGCATGTTTCTAATTTTAGTAACTTTTGAATTTCATTTTAATATGGATAATTAGAACATCTCTAGGTTTTGATGAGCTGTTCAGAAAGGGCTAAAGTCCTAAGTGTTGCTATAGGAAGGCAGTTACAGACAGCATGTGACTGAATTCTGTAGTATAAGTTGGTATGGTTCCTTCATGAATGAGCCCATGTAAAATTACACCAATCAGATGGCAATTCCCAGAGAATTCTGTCATGCTTAGCCAATTGGTTATGTCTTAGCATAGGGATCCTGGCCTTGTAAAGTCAGCTTCTAGTTCAAAGAAGTGACAGGAAGGAATACTAGAAAATAAGTAGTCTTTGGCCCTGGCCTGGTGGTTAAGTTGGTTGGCATGCCATCCCAAGCACCAAAAGGTTGCGTTTGATACCTGATCAGGGCACATACCTAGACTGTGTTTCCATTCCTCGGTTGGGGAAGGCAACTGATCGATATTTCTTTCTCATATGGATGTATGGATGTTTCTCTCTCTCCCTGCCTCTCTCCCTTTCTCTTTCTCTCTCTCTCTATCCCCCTCCACACCGCCCCCCTTCCTCTCTCTCTAAAAAGCAATAAAAACATATCCTTGGGTGATGATTAAAAAGATAATAAAATAAGTAGTCTCTTGCATTGCTTTGCACAGTATTTCCCAGAATGTCACTGTGTCATGGCTGGCCCTGGGCATCAGATAAAATGAAAAAGCACCTCTCTTCTCTTCAGATCCTTCAATGAAGAGTCCCAGTCAGCCTAAAAGCTCTAGCAAAGGGGATGTTTGGCCTCTAAAAAGCCTAATTTTTACTGGCCCTCCCACCTCCTGCAGCTGTACTGCCAAGTTACTTGGGAAATGAACTGGCCTGTACAGTTTAGCATAAGCTCCTGACTCCATTCTGGCCCCTTCTCCTTGGCACGCCTTTCCTCAAAGCGTCAGCTTCCACAATAGTCTGATGAAATGAGCTTGCTGGGGCACACATTGCTTTTCTGTATGCATGAATTTGCTCATCATCATCTCTCCTATTCACAGCTCCTCAGGGGTTTCCTGGGCAGCAGCAGATTTGCTATGGGGCGGGCAAAGCAGGGATTTAGAGCAAAGTGTTTCCCTGAAACACACTGCCTGGGCTGGCCAGTTCTGCTGTTAAGAAGCTCCTCCATGGCTGTATGTCTCCATTCCTTTATTAAGTGGAGTGTTACTGTCATAGAGACAGAGGAACTGGCTCCGTCCATCACTTACGGCCTGTGCTGTCCTTCTGCAGGCATGGCATTTTGCCCACTTATGAAGTTATAGGTCAACTACAACAGGAAACAACTTGCAGCAACTGCAAAGTTCAGAAGCCTCAAAACCCAGGTGACTCTCCCTTGTGGCTTTGAGAAGTCATTGCTCCCAGAGGCTGACTTATAATTAAATTATTGTGAACCTTTTCCTGATCTGCTTCAGATGTGGTATGTAGGAAAGGGGTAACATTTGAGTTAGTTTTTAATGATAGATGGAGAAAGGAGGAACCACACATCTCAGATGTTATAGGAATTACATATAAAATTAGTATCCATATCCTTTCTTGATTTCAGACTTTATTCATATTTTCCAGGAGGAATTCCTCATTTTCTCAAGAAATGGGGGCTTGGGGTAAGCCAGTAGACTCCACATTTTTTTCTTGATCTCACTTTTAGGAAACACAATAATAATTACCACATTGTACCCTCAGAATTCACTGAACAATGTGGGGACCGCATAATGATGCCCAGTGGCACCAAACTTAGATTTCCCAACTTGCAAGCAAACTCTGCTCTAAACTCACTTTGGTAGCTTTTTGTTTTAGTTTTAATTTTTAGAAATTAAAACATCTTTTTTTGTAGGAACTGTGCTTTTTCACATTTCATTTTGTAATAATTTTAAAGAATAAAAAGTTATAAAAATATGCAGTTTTTTTATATCTTTTGCCCAATTTCCCCCCCTCATGTCAACATTTTGCACAATCATAGAATGATAATCAACATTGATACAATAATATTTACTAATCTGTGGACTTCTTTTGAATTTCACTACTTATCCCAATGTCCTTCCTCTGGCTCAGAAGTCAATCCAGGATCCACCTTGCTTTTAGTTGTCATGTCTTTTTCATGTCCTCTAGGCTGGGACTGTTTCTCATGACCATATGACACTTTTGAAGAGTACTGGCTAGTTATTTGTTAGAGTGTGCCTCAATTTGGAGTTATTGATGTTGTCTTGTGATTAAAGTGAGGCTATCTATACCTTTTTTCAAAAGTAACAAAGACGTAATATTGAGCCCATCTCAGAGCATCATATCAGAAGGTACTTTTGTCAGTGTCTTATTACTGATGGTGTCTCTCAGGTTTCTCCACTGTGAAAGTTACTGTTTTTCTCTTTGAAACTATTACTTTTAAAATACAATGTTTCAGGGTGATACCCTATAACCCACATAAACCAAAACACATTATAGTTATCATTGTGCACCTCAGGGTGCTTGAAATAAAGAACTGAACCATGCTCTTTCTCATCTTTATCTATATTTACTGTGGTCATAGGCAGTGTAAATACTTCTCCCATCTTTCCACTGTCACTGGTTGCTTTAGTCTATGGTAGGAAGAGACTGTAGTGACTCCAGGGACAATTGTCATGCTCATGATAAAATGAGAATTAAATGAGTCAGATCATCCTTGGTTTGAATCATAGGTCTTTGGTCTTGGACAAGTAACTAACCTGCTCTTCTACAAAATAATGATAATGGTATCTATCTTGCAGGATTAGTTTGAATATTTGAGATAACAAATATAAGGTTTCCATGTAGGGCTGGGCTCATCATTGATGCTTAACAACAAATATTAACCACTGTCCCAGTGTAACATTGGTCAGCTGTCTGTATTCATGAAACTTTCATTAGCTTGTCTCATTCATTCATTCACTCATTCAAAATTCTAAATTGAGTGCCTACCAGAAACCAGATGCTGGTTGTATAGTTCCTGCCTTTTGGGACTTAAGCTCCAATAAAAGAAAAGCCAACAAATACATGGAAAATATATAAAATATGAAGCCCTTATAAAGGAAAAATTGGGGAAGAAACGTATTTAGATGGAATGGTAAAAGAAAACTTTACGGAAGAGGTGACATTCATGATTAAACGCAAAGGATGGCAAGGATTGCTCAATACAAAGAGCCAAAGGAGAACTGTGTCTAGCACAAGGAACAGCAAAGACAAAGACTCGAAGGGGAAAAGGAGCTTGAGATATTTGAGGAAAGGGAAGATGGCCAGAGTGGCTGGAACACAGAGAAAAATTTAAGAGCTACCTGTAGTTGATAGCCAAAACCCTTCAGAGAGCTTATTCACATATTTCTTCTTCTCTTGGTTAATAAGCATCTAGAGTTCTTCTCAGTTTTAGGCAATTATCTAAGTCACTGGTGGTATTAGAAATGCATTTCTCACTTCTCCCACCCCCACCACTAGCCCTTATCTTAATTCTGCTTGTAGCTGAAAGTGCTATTTACTCCACAGTTTTCCTTCCTCTTCTGTGAGCATATCAGAATATTGAATGTCCATCCACTTACTGTTTTTGCTTTCTCACTCTTCCATGCCAACTACTGTTCTGCCACCCTGGTAATTATCTCGCTAAGGTCCACTTCTGATTATACAATTTGCTCTGCTTTTAAAAATTCTTAAGCATGCTGCAAACATAGCACCCCTTTGGCAGCAATATGATTGGTGTCCTTCTAAAAAGAAATTTGGACACAGAGGTGCTCACAGAGGGAAATTCACATGGAGGGAAGACAATGCCAATTGACACAGGAAGACTTATAAGCCAAGGAGAAAGACCTAGAACAAACCCTTTAAGTGATTCCATGGTGAAAATAGGTTTGGAAAACTTGCATTAATCTAGTTCATGGGTCCTCAATATGTCATCTCCAGACCAGTTGTACTTGAGTCACTTGAAAACTTGTTAGAAATGCAAATTCTCAGGCCCCACATCAGCCCTACTGAATCAGAAACTCTTGGGGTGGTTTTAGGAATCAGTGTTTTAACATGCCCCCCAGATGACGCTGATAAATGCTCACATTTGAAAACGATCAGTCTAGTACATTGATGTTTTACATGATGGCTACTCATAGAATCTGAAAAAAAAATGTGTATGTGTACAAAATGTCTTATTTACCATCAGAGAGTTCAAGATCTACCTTGGTCCATGGACCTGTCTTTAAGGGTCTAAAAATCCCAGTTTAAGAACTTAAGACTCCTCTCTACCTCCAGTCCAACCAACCATGCATTTAGAAGAGAGCTTTTTGCCCATTCTTAACTGCAAAATAAGCAGACTTCCAAGGAAAGCCTCTCCCATGTCCTGCTCACATGTGCCTCTCCAGCTAAGTCAGGGGCAGCCTGGGTGAAGCCCACGCCTCCTGCTGTCACCATCAATTTCCCTGTTGTGGTTTATAGGCTTGAGGTGGAGCTGTGCGTTCACTCACCTGATACAAATGGCAATATTTCTTCAAGGCTCACATGAATACAAACAACCCAGCCGTGAAAAGATCAATGCATGTGTCTGTTGTGGCCAGTCAACTGCAAGTTGTTTGTCAGCAGGGCCCGAGAAGAGTACAGCAGCTTTCCTCAAGCTGGAATCATTTTTATATGAAAGTGACAAAGGCAAAAAATCATGGCAGAGAAGGCTGGTAATTAAAATACATCTGTATTCAATTAGAGTATATGTTACAAATTACTGAGATAGCAGTAACGTATGTCAGTACCAGGGAGAGGATCCAGAGCCCCAGAACTCAGTGGACTTTTTTTTGAGCAGGGCATTGCCTTAGGCAAAAATTAAAGTTAATATTGATGAAGATTACTTATTCATTAAATGGCAACACTGTGCCTGGCAGATGCCCTCAGGACTTAAAACCTAAGTTACGCAGATAAGCAGATTGCCTAACCGCTAGGTGGTCAATGCTTGTTTGCTGGGCACAACTTAATGAAGTTCCTTGTCTGTATCCAAATGTAAATCGAACTTCTGTGGACTCAGGCTGATGGGTGATACCGATGCCAAACCCAAATTCTACTTTTTCAAATGCAGAAAAGGGAAAAAAAAAAAGGTAATGTGCTTCTGTTCCTGTTTGCCTTTGAGAATCCTGCTAGCATAGCCATGTAAATTATGTTCCCTTCAATGAAGCTGTATTTCAGTCTCTAATAGTTATGGGGTAAACAACCTACAGACAATTTGGATATCTTCATTTTCTTGACAGATGCCAAGAATGGACTCAGCTAAAATCAGCAGCAAAAGATTTGTTAATTTGAATTATGGAAGCCCTGATAACTTCTAACTAGAAAAGAAAGGAATTGTATGCTCAGTCAGTTGCTCCCCTCCTCCCACACACAAAAGTAAAGGTCTTGTTAAATAAACTTCATAATTCTTATCTTCAGCTGATGCTTTCTTGTCACCTGTCAACACTTGCAAATGAAATCTAAATTTACTATTTATTATTTTCCTACCTAACAAAATATAAAGTGTATTTTAATCCCCAAAGCTAGTATGGGAAGGAAAACTAAAGAGTCACATGACTGAAGGTCCATATTGGTGTGGGATTTGAATGCCTGGATGTGATAGCAAATTGACTCATATTGGATTCTGTATATTCTGGAGCATGTAATGAGTTATTGATCTGTGATAAACTAAGCTGACAGTTTTGTAACCAGTAAGCATCACTATATCCAACAAGCATATATTTCAGTAATGTATTGTTACAAGGAGGCCATTGGTAGTTTAGGACACATTTTCTAGAATTTGTTGCAAGAAGGAACATGAATATTTACAACAGTGTGTGCATATCTACATGTTTAATTCTCTCCTCTACCTACGAGGAAATAACAGTTTTTCTTAACACAAGAGAAGTCTTCTCACTCACCTTCAATGTGTTTTTTTGATGACAGTTGATGGTTGATGGGTTAAGAAGATGAGCCAAACTCGCTCTTATTAGGAACTTAAAAACTTGTTTGCAGTCCAAAATCTCTTTAGATGACTCAGCTGTCGAATCTAGCAGATTATATAATCTACTCTAAGTGTTGGTTGCTCCTGAGCACCAAGGTCTCTTGTTAAGTTCAAAAGGGAGGAGGGACTTCTCTGGCTTTCTCTCAGCCTGAACAACACACTTTAGATATTGCTCTCAAGAACTGCAACTCTCAGCAGTTATTTTTAGAAGGAGGGGTGGAAGTGGGAAGCGAGAGGGGGTCTCTGTGGTGAGAAAACTTGGCAAAAGCTCCAAGTGACTTCCTTGCTGCCAAAATGAAAAGCAAGGACAGAGCGGTGGTAAGGCCCTGACATCTGCTCTGCAGCTTCTTGGAAGCTAAGTGCTGTGAAAGACACTTTTCCAAAACCCAACGACATGAGATTAATAGTACCATTTTGCACATAAGAAACTGAGACTCAATTCATTTATTTTCTATAAGACACATAGGTAGGTAGTGACAGACCTGACATTTGAACCACTGGTGTAGGGACTGCCTACACATATAATATACATATAATCCTGGTGACAATAATGTTTTGTTATAGAGTTGTTATAAAGATAACATTTGTAAAGAAATTAAGTACGTGACACATTAGAGACTCAATACATGGTAACGGCTATTATTGTCCTCCTCATCATCATCTTCATCATAGTAATCATCATCATCTTGTAAATCCTACCCGGGGCCCATATTACTATGTCATGGTACACTTTGCTTGGCATTTTATAGGTGTCTAATGCATTTTTGTAAAATTATCAAATTGGGAAAAGGATGCTTTCACTGCTCTCATTCTCACGTCAGACCCAGGTTTTAAAGAACACAGTAGGATGTGTTCGCTGCTTTTCCTCTGTGCAGGAAAGGCAAGAACCATGCAGATCTGTGAACTTTCTGGAAACAAGGGATTGGGATGTAGGGTCCTGAAAATCTCTCCTCAGTGCCACAGCAGAGTAGCACAGGAAGCGCACATCTGTTCACAGGGGTATCTTGGTCTGCATTCTGAGGATTGGCAGTTACCCTGCTCTCCTAAAAAGCACAAGTCCTGACATGCTTTGCTTTCTGAACTCCCCATGAGAACTTCTCAGGATGCCCGTGTCCACAGTGATGGTCTGTTGCCATGCCTTGCCTCCTCCTCCTCCCCCAGCAAAGCTTGTGGCAAATTGTCCCCACTGGTTGATTATTGAGTAATATTCATTGGATTCCAAGTTTGATCCTATTTTATTTCTAACTTTTAATTATTTTCAGATAATAATGCAATAAATTATACTTCTTAGAATCCAGATTCCAAAACAGCTTTGGCCCACAGTGTTTGTTTTTCAATTGTCATTCAATCTCTTTCAAAATCTCTCTTCCTTATATTGAGAAGTTCTGCTGATTTGAGATTAATTCTAATTAATCTAATTTTATGTCTATCACTAGCTAAACTTTAGTTTTTCAAATCCAACCTACTCATCCTTTCCCTTAGACAAGCTTCTTATTACCCTTAATGCATATACTTATTTTATTTCTGACAGCTCTTTTCAAAGGCAACATTTAGTAGAAAATGCTATGACTGAGTCTCAAGAGACTTGAGTTCCATTTCAACATAGTGTTTACCTAACTCACTAAAGCAAAAAAATCATTAAATTCCCTGGGCCTCAGTTTCCCCATCAGTAAAATAGAAGACTCACCATAGATAATCTCTAGAATCTGTTCAATAGTAAGTCTATTCTACCAGATATTACTTGATCTATAACATGTCTGTAGGTACTATGTGTACTTTTTAATTTTCCCTCAAAATAGCTATTTCCCATTATTAAAATGTGGATTTAGTGAGATCCCTTTGGAATTACATATTTTCGTGCATAATCCATGAAATTTCTCATTTGAACAATGCTCATGGTGGAGTGGGGAGTGGTCAATAAATATGTGAATGCAAGCTATTTTAGATATTCTGCCTCTTTCTCTGTGTGACCAGTGGAAGAGATGAGAAATGAGAAAAAGAAGACCAGTATAGGCTTGGACATTATTTAACAGACAAAACGATCAAACTTTCCAATGGCAAGAACAAGATTTTATAAATGCATTTTGCTTCTGCTGCAAAACCTCTTGCAATAAAAATAAAACTCTCTTAAGACTTCTTTACAGCATGGCTACTAAAATCTTTCTACCAGAGAAAACTTCTCAAGAGGGAAATGAAAAATTTTTGATATAGATGAAACCTAAAAATGTGATTCTACTAAATGAGAAACATTTATAAACTTGATTATTCCCCTTCTGTCTGGAAATCACCTGTTATTTGCTCCCTTCCTCCATATCTTCTCCGGTATAGCTGATTCACATATAGGAAGTAGATATAGTGCACAGGCACCTAGTCTCTTTTGTTGTGCCCATGGCAGGCATAGCTAACCAATCATAGTACGCTTTCTCGTATATCCTTCTTTAGCCGCAGCATCTTTGTCAATGCAACATTCCATGCAATCACTATCTATCCAAGTTGGCATTATATATCACACTTACTGGCTTCCCGTAAAGTAGAAATAAACTAGGTTCCTAATAATATGGCTTTCCAGGCCCAGTTTCAACCTAACACCATCCCCAAGATAGCAGCTGCAACGTTCTCTGTTGTATCATTCAATAAACTTTAAATTAAAAATGGTTGTGAGGAGACTTCTAGTTAAGATGGAGCTGTAAGTAAACACAGCTCACTTCATTACACAACCACATAAAAAATAAAACCAAATTATAGAACCATCACTCAGAACCATCAGAAGTCAAATTGAATGGAAGTCTGAAAACCATGGAATTAAAGAAACCACATGCATCCAGATGGGTAGGAGACATGCAGACATGGAACAGGTTGGTACCACACCCACGTGTGGTGGATAAAAATTCAGGAGGGATATCCAAAGAGTGAGATATCCCAGCCCCATATCAGGTCCCCCAGACCAGGGCTCCAGTGCCAAGAAGACAAGTACCCATAACTTCTAGCTGCAAAAACCAGCAGGGATTGAGTCAGTGGAAGAAACTTCTGAAGTCTCAAGCAGTTCCTCTTAAAACACCCACACACAGACTTACACAGACTCACTCCCTCTGAGGGCTAGCACCAGGGTAGCAGGTGCAACTAGTGGCATATGGGAAGGAACTGAAGTGTCTAGCATCAGGGCAAGAGCTGCTGGACAACTTTATCCCAGACAGAAAAGAGGACAGAG
The DNA here is from genome assembly GCF_987537825.1 of Furipterus horrens. NCBI lineage: Eukaryota > Metazoa > Chordata > Mammalia > Chiroptera > Furipteridae > Furipterus > Furipterus horrens. The sequence goes on from NW_028327173.1 coordinate 153,187,546, forward strand.
TCCATTGTCTCTTTTCTGAACCCTCCTCTCACAGAACAACAGACCTAGCAGGTGGTTATCATATCTGTGATTCCATCAACCTAGCAAACACTGTTTGCCCCATGCTGGAGATCCCCTGAGGTTCCATCCACTCAACTTATGGGCCACCAAAGCTGTTAACAATAGCTTCTCCATATGAATAACTGGTCTTGGATCATGCTTCACAACTCCTAAATCCTCTCAAACAAACAACAGCCAGCCTCAGTGATCCCTGAGCCCTCGTACCTCTTGCAAAGTTGCCCCATACCCTGCATTAGCAGCAGCCAGCTTTGGATCACAGATTGGCTTCACATGGGAACCTGCAAGCCAAGAAAAGTAGCAGCCATCTGCAGACTGTTTTATAGCTCATGCAGGACAGCCCTGGGCAGAACACAGGTGGTAACTGACCTTGGCCTGCACCACCTGGGAAACTCCAGAGCTTGTGCACCCAGTGGACAGCTACAGACCATGTTGGATCACAACCCTCTACCCCTGCGCAGTTGATCCTCCACAGAGAGTGGAGGTTGGTGGTCAGAGGCCACAGCCAATTCTTGCAGCTGACTTACCTGACTAAATCACTCCCATTGATCTGCCAACAGCAGCCAGGCTTCAACTACAAGGGGAAGGTGTACTCAGCCCACACAAAGAGTATATATTGAGTACCCAGCTTGGGTGACAAGGGAGGCTGTGCCACTGGACCCTATAGGACACCTACTATATTAGGCCACATTACCAAGACATGGAGTCAAAACAACTCTACCTAATACATAGAAATGAACATAGAGAGGCTGCCAAAATGAGGAGACAAAGAAACATGGCCCAAATGAAAGAACATATCAAAACACCAGAAAAGAGCTAAATGAAATGGAGCTAAGCAACCTATCAGATTCAGAGTTCAAAATACTTATTATAAGGATGCTTAAGGAACTTAGTAAGGATCTCAACAGCACAAAAAAGATCCAGTCAGAAATGAATCATACACTAATTGAAATGAAGAACAATTTACAGTGAGACAACAGTAGAATGGATGAAATCAAGTATCAGATGAATGATATGGAACATCATCGTCATCGGCAGCCGTCCGTCTCGAGAGACGATGGTGTAGCTTCTTGAGAGTCTATCTGCACCGCCGAGAATGGCTGTGCAGTCCGACTCGGGAGTGACAATCCCTGCCGCACTTGTTACAGGTGAAGGCAGATGGCTGTTGTTGCTGCTGCTGACGCTGCTTCCGCCTCGATCTTTTCTGGACCGCCTCCTCGTTGCGCGCAGCCTCTGCGCGTGACGCACCTTGCCTGACCACGAGCCTCCAGGCTAGGCGGTCGTCTGCTTGAACTTCCCGTGTGTTGAGATTGATGGAGCATTGTGTCATGTCCTTTTTGCAGATGTCTTTGAACCGCAGTTTTGGGTGCCCTGTCATCCTCTGGCCTTCTGCTAGCTCGCCGTAGAGGAGGTCTTTGGGAATACGGCCTGCATCCATTCTTTTGACATGGCCGAGCCACCTGAGGCGTCTCTCACTAAGAACTGCATGCAAACTGCTCATGTTGGCTCGCTTCAGCACCTCGGTGTTGGGAACCTTATCCTGCCAGGCGACATGCAGGACGCGTCGCAGGCACCTCATGTGGAAGCTGTTGAGTTTCCTTTCATGCCTTGCGTAGGTGGTCCACGTCTCGCTGCCATAGAGGAGAGTGCTGAGTACGCAGGCTTGGTAGATGCGCAGTCTGGTTTTCTCAGTGAGGCTGGAATTGTTCCACGCTCGCCGGTTCAGTTTGGCCATAACTGTGGCTGCCCTGGCGATTCTCCGGTTGACCTCCAAGTCAACTGACAGAGAGCTCGAGATGGTGGACCTGAGGTAAGTGAAGTCGTTGACAACCTCCAGGGTGTATCCGTCGATGGTGATGCATGGGGGAGTCCCCGTGCCTTGAGCCATAACGTTCGTCTTCGTCAGGCTGATGGCTAGTCCGAACTCTTTGCATGTGTGGGAAAGGCAAGTGACTAGCTGCTGGAGTCCCTCCTCGGAGTGTGATGTCAAGGCTGCGTCGTCGGCGAAGAGCATCTCACGGATGAGCACCTCTTTGACTTTGGTCTTGGCTCGTAGACGGGCCAGGTTGTAGAGCTTGCCATCGGATCTGGTGTGAATGAAGACACCCTCGCTGCAGTCCTTAAAGGCGTATTGGAGGAGCATGGAGAAGAAGATATGGAACATAAGGAAGCAAAAAAACAACCAATCAGGACAAGAAGAAAATGAATCCAAATAAATGAGAATAATATAAGCAGCCTCTGGGACAACTTCAAAAAGTCCAACATTCACATCATTGGGGTGCCAGAAGGAGAAAAGCAAAAAATTGGAATTATACTTGAAAAAGTAATGAAAGAAAACTTCCCTAATTTGGTGAAGGAAATAGACATGCAAGTCCAGGAAGCACAGAGAGTCCCATACAAAATGGATGCAAAGAAGCCCACTCTAAGACACATCATAATTAAAATGCAAAGGTTAAAAATAAAGAGAAAATATTTAAAACAACAAAAGAAAAGAAGTTAGTTAACTACAAGGGAGTTCCCATAAGGCTATCAGATGATTTCTCAAAAAAACTTTGCAGGCTAGAAGCGTTTAGCAAGAAATATTCAGTCATAAAAAGTGGGGACCTACAGCCAAGATTGCTCTACCCAGCAAACCTATCATTTAAAATCAAAGGGCAGATAAAGAGCTTCCTAGACAAGTAAAAACTAAACGAGCTTATCATCACCAAACCATTATTATATGAAATGTTAAAGTGACTTATTTAAGTAAAAGAAGATCAAAACTATGAATGATAAAATGGCAAAAAAATACATATCTATCAACAATTGAATCTACTAAACAAACCAAGCAAAGAAGAAGAACAGAGACAGGTAATCGTGAATACAGAAAGCGTTTTGAAGTTTGCCAGATGGGAGGGTGGTATGGAGGAATGGGTGAAGAGGTGAGAGGATTAATACAAATAAGTAGTTACAGAATAGCCATGGGGATATAAAGTACAGTACAGGAAATGCAGTAGCCAAAGAACTTATATGCATGACCCATGGACATGAACAATGATGGGGGAGTTGCCTGAGGGAGTGGGGGGTGCTGGGTGGATGGGGCAAAGGGGGAAATATCAGGACAACAATAATAGCATAATCAATAAAATATACTTAAAAATAAATAAATAAAAATGGCTGTGAGTACAATGGCAGAATTAAGGGAAGTGACTATGATTATAAAGATGGAGAACATGAACAAAGTACAATTCTTAAATTGCTTTTTTATCTTAATTATCTATACAATTTATTGACCATGTACTCTGTACCCACCACAGTGAAGCTGAGAAGGGCATATCTATGCCAGCATTTCAAAGGCCTTTATTTCACTTTTACTTTTATTTAACATGGTTCAATTAACACCTGTATTTCATCTCTGAAACTCGTCGTCGGCAGCCGTCCGTCTTGAGAGACAATGGTGTAGCTTCTTAAGAGTCTATCTGCACCGCCGAGAATGGCTGTGCAGTCCGACTCGGGAGTGACACGGTATCTGTCTCCTCCCGTGTTGAATCGACTTCTTGCGATGACGCTGGAGTGTCCTCTCCAGTGAAGCTGAAGCTACAGAGCCTGGGCAGGGTGATATGGAGGGTCTGCTGTTGCCCATGCAGCAGACCCCCCCTCTCTTCGCAGCTGAAGGGTCCAAGGGAAAGACGGGGTCAATACAGCTTGACTTCAGGTGCGCCGCAGGAGTTGCCGGTGTTGACTACAACGTCAAACCGCCTTAGGGACTCCGGCTCCGGATTTTCTGTCGGGGTTTACTCCCTTAGCCTTTCCCCTGAAGAGGTATGCCGCAAGGCAGCGGAGGTTTTTTGGAGTCAGAGTTTTCCTTCTCTGATGTCTCTTGAAGGACTAGCAGGTATCAAATAGCTGCACAGAATGAGGAAGTCCCTTCCAGGGGTAGGGGAGTATGTGCAAAAAAAATCTGCGCAATATGAGAAAAGATGAATCCTCCAGCATTATTTTGCCTTTCAATGTTAAGAACAGCAACATAGGCCAGAGTGTTGAGAGCAGCAGGCAAGGGGGAGAATGCCATCAGGTATGATGACGGAAGAGAGAGGCCTTTATTTCACTTTTACTTTTATTTAATATGGTTCAATTAACACCTGTATTTCATCTCTGAAACTAACCTCCATATAATCATAGAATTTAGACTTAATATTTATTGAAAGCCTACTAAGTGCTAAGCACTATATTAAGTGCTTTGTCTATGTTATCTCATTTAAGTCTTTAACAACCTTATGGTATTATTTATATTATGATATTGATATTATTCCTATTTATACATGAGGAATTCAAAATTCATCAAATTAAAGTAACTTTTCCAAGGTCAAATAACTATTAAAAAGTGGAATCGGGATATAAACTTGACTGTATTTGTCTCTATTCAGTGTTCTTTCTACTATACCAAATTACCTTTATAAAAAGACGTAAGATACTTGGCACTCTTTTTATTAACAGATAAGCAAACCGAATCCTGGAAACCTAAGCTACCAGCCACAGAGAATAGTGGCTTTCCCTCCAAGTTATACCTAAACACGAAGTTTAAATTGCCCTCTTGCGTGGAGCATCAAGTCAGTAGAAAGAAAGGGAAATGTTTGGGGGAGAAAAGAAGACAGAGGAAAAGCAAGAAAATTCAAGTTAGTCCTACTTTCCAATCACTCTCTTAAAGCAGAATGTTTGTCCACACTTCCAAAAACTGACTACAATGCAATGTATGTGTATATATGTTTAAAGAAAAGGAGAGATGGAAGGATTTTGAATAGAGCTCCATGAATTTATTATTAAGAATAAAAGCATTCTTATTTCAAATTTCCACGTACAACTTTTTCAAAAAAGATATGATCTATTGACATGATCCTCCAAGAGAATTTCTAAATTCTAAAGCAGATGTGCATAGTGTCAATCAAGTGTTTAATATTTATTATAGCCAGTCCATTCGCTTTAGCTAACTGCAATTTATGACATGGTGGAATTGTGTTTTTATAGACTATACACTCGTTTTATAGTAGTTTCGGGCCTTGTGCTAATCAATAAAATATTTTTATGCTTTTTTAATAGAACATGAAATATTTTGCTGTTTAAAGTAAATATCAAGGCCCACATTTACATAGTTAAATTTATGACATTGGCTATAGCTGTTACTTATGTCATAAGTATCAATAACAACACATTTTTGGTCAGCTATGTAAACTTTCAGGTATATCAATATTCCTACAGAAAAAGAGAAAGAGCCCATTATGAAATGACATACTTTGTGACTATTTCCAGAAACTTCTTGCAGGGAAAAATGATGCCTGTGAAATATGACTTCTACTCTTTCAATTTACATTTCTATAAAGCAAAGTACAAAATTAATATAATTAGCTAGGTAATTCTGGCAAAAAAAAAAGCCTTCCCTGAAATATCCAAATCAATAATAGAGATAAAAATAAGGTTGCGTCTAATACTAAATAATGGCCCAGTTTTTTTCTCTCACTTTTTTCTGAGAGGTAGGAAAATGGGATAAGTTTATGTGTTCATGTGCATCATATGTGGGAATATATTGACAATTTTTACAGGAGTTTAGATTTTCTTAATAAAGATTAAGTTTTTTCTGCTAATGAAATTATTTTTTGCTCAATGAAAGAAGAAAAATTTCTGGTAGTACATAGAGGATGTAGATGAAAGAAAATAACCTGTTTCAAAAATTTGGGATATTTTAACATACACTGCTCAGTTTGGTTTTGTCTTTCAAAAGTAGAAGCACATGAAATAAGCTTTATCTATAGCCTATCTATATTTTAGCATATGGTACATGTATTTTTAGGCAGAAAATATTACTATGCTCTATAACTTTAAATAGTTATATAGCATTCTACTGACTGAATACACTGTAATTTAAATATTCCCCTATTAATAAATATTTAGATTGTTTAAACTTATTGCTATTATAAATATTCCTAAGTATTTTTACATTATGTGAAGTTGCCTAATTCTTGTTTAAAGAATTAATTCACAAAGATGGAGCTTCTGGTTAAAGGGGTAAGCACATCTTACTTCCAGATACATAGTCCCAAGTTGCTCCCACCAACACATTCAAGGATGCTCATGTCCCCATACATCCTCAACATTGGCTTTTACCAATCTTTTGAATTAATGCCAACCTTATTAAATAAAAATAACAACACATTGTATTAATGTTCATTTTGATTACTGTTGAAGTTGATATATTTTTATAGTTCAATTGGTTGAAATTATCTGCTCAATATCATTGCCCATTTTATTATTGATACATTTGCACTTTTTATTATTGAAGTACACTTAACATATTAAGAATATTAGTCCTTTCATAGATCAAAGGATGAATTTGGAGCTCCCCTCTCACACCATATAAAATTAACTCAAAATGTATCATGGCCTTGTATATGAAAGCTAAAATTATTATATTCTTAGAAGAAAACATGGGAGTAAAACTTTGTGACCTTGGATTAGGCAGTAGTTTCTTAGATATGGCACTAAAATTACAAACAGCAAAATACAATATAAAGGATTTCATCAAAATTTAAAACTTTTCTGCTTCAAAGAACACCATCAAGAAAGTGAAAAGACAAACCATGGAATGAGAGAAAACATTTGAAAATCCTATATATTTGCTAAGGGATTTTTATCCATAAAATATTAAGATGTCTTGTGACTTGTTAATATAAAGGCAAATAACCCAATTTTAAAATAGGCAAAAGATTTAAATGAACATTTCTCCAAAGAAAATATACAAATGGCCAATCAGCACATAAAAGAATGTTCAATATCTTTAATCATTAGAAAAATGCAAGGCAATACCACAATGAGATATTACTTTACACCCACTAAGATGGCTATATTCAAAAAGCAGATTATAGAAAGTGTTTATGAGAATGTAGAAAAATTAGAACCTTCATACATTGCTGGCAGAAACATAAAATTGTGCAGCTAATGTGGAAAATACTTTGGCACTCCTCAACAAAATAAACATAGGATTGTCGTAGCAGTTCCTCTCCTAGGCATACACCCAAGAGAAATGAAGATGCATGTCCATGCAAAATCTTATATGTAAGTGTTCATAGCAGTATAATTAACAATAGCCAAAAATTGGAAACAACCCAAATTTCTATAAGCTGATGAATGGATAAACAAAATGCATGTTCATACAAAGGAATATTATTCAGCCATAAGAAAGACTAAAGAACTGATACATGATACAATGTGGATGAACCTTGAAAATGTATGCTAAGTGAAAGGAGACAGACGCAAAAGACGACGTACGTAATCTATGATCCCATTTGTGTGAAATGTCCAGAATAGGGAAGTCTATAAAGTCAGAAAGTAGATTAGTGGTTACCAGGAGCAGAGGAAGGAGGTTGATGGGTACAGCATTTCTTTATTGGGTGATAAGAATGTACTGGAATTAGACTGTGGTGGAAGCACAATTTTATCACTATATTAAAAATCACTATGAGAGAGTGAACTCTTTGATATGTTAATTACATCTCAATACAGCTGTTATTCAAAAAAGAATAATCTTTTTGTTCTTATATTGCAAATGATTTTAAATTGGTGTTCTCAAGTTTTGTTGTTTATAATTGTATATAAATTTTTATATTTTTATAGTCAATATATCAGTCTTTTTCTCTATTATTTTTGGTTTTGTGTCATATTTAGAAATTTTTTCCCTCCATTAGTTTCACTGGAAATATTTAGTTGTCTTTTCTCTTTTGAAATTTTACATATTTGATTCATTAAATATATACTTCTTGGTGGGTAACAAAATATACAATAGGATTCTAGCTTTATTTTCTAAAATGGATAACCAGTTATTTCACCTTGATTATTTAATAATTTATCTTTTCCCTGTTTCTTGAAATACTATCATATTTATATTTTAATTTGCATATTAAGATGACTTCAACTTTTATCTTGAAATTTATGTCTGTCTTTGTACTCTATTCCATTGACTTGGATGCTTCTTCCTACATCACTGTAGCACTCCCTTATTTGTTGCAGCTTTAAAATAAATGTTACCTTCTCTGTCCAGGACTATTTAAACTAATTGTATATTATAATTACAGTCCAAATGTTTTTTAAGAGCAGCCATAAGTACCTTCACAAAGGAAAAAAAAGAACTGGGAACTTAATTACAATTATACTACTTAGATGTTAATTTAGAGATTATAGATGTATTTATCACATTGAGACTTTCCATATAAGAATAAAATCTGATTCTTCATTTACTTGTCTTCTTCCATGTTGTTCTGAAGAGCATTATAGTTTTCTTCATATATGTCTAGCATATCTCTTTCCAAGTTTATCCTCAGGTGATCTATGTTTAATTTGCCTTTGTGAATGTGGTGTTTTTCCCATTATATGTTGCAATAATATTTGTGTGATATTTGGCATATTCCCAAAGATTATGTCAATATTATTTGGGTAAATAAATAAAGAATTATTGTGTTTTCAAAAAAAGAAAGAAAAGATAGTTATTTTTGCATTATTTTATAAACTATTAACCTTGATAAATTCTCACTTTTTCTAAAAAAGTTATAATGTTTGCCTCCTTCCTTCTAATATTTACAACTGTATTTCACTTTCTTGTCTTATTTCTTTGGCTGGCATGTTTAAAATCATGGCACATAATAGTAGTAATTGATGACTGATATCCATGGCTTTTTTTTGTAAGAGTGATATATTTTACCACTATAAACTATATTGCATTTTGGTATGAGCAGATTACTTTTTGATCATGTTAAAAAACTACCTTATTCCATTTTTGTTTCAGAGCTGTATTTAAGATGTACTTAAATTTTTAAAAATATGTATAATAGTAATAGAAATACATTTGTCTTCCTGGTAATAATCTCTGTGTTATCACTCAACCCATCTATTCAATAAATATGTATTTAGCCAGATACTGTCCTAAGCACTAGGGATACAAATATGGCTCCAGCTTTCTAGCACTCATTGCTAAAGGCAGTTACTTTAACCTTTGTATTACTCTGAAGAACTAATGGGACATTATATAACAGTGGATCACTACAGCAATAATACTCAGTGAGAAAGAAGAGAAGGGGGACTCTGGAGGTGAAGGGAAAGAGGCAGGTGTGGCACATATTTAACAAAGCACCGACACGATTCTTATATGGACATCAGATTGGTCACTGAACTTTTGTAGTATCTCAACTTATTATAAGGTTTCACAGTTTCACTCCGCAAAATTTATATAATGTTTTCACAAACATTAATTACTTTACTCCTAACAATAACCTCATGTTATATGTTATCTCACCATTACAGAAGCTGAAATTGAAACTTGGAATTGCTGGAATACCAAAGCTAAGCAAAAAGAAAATTTGTGCTCCTTGCAGTTATCCTAATAAAACAATTGAATAACATAATATATGACAATAATTTCATAATCTTTAGCAGAGAGTTCTAGAATTCATTCATCCATGATTTTTTTACCCAAAAGTTCCCCGTTTCCCATTTCAGTCAGAGAGTCACCCCAGGCCATTCCCACCAGTACTTTTCAATGCCTCTGCGTTGCAGGAATACCTAAGACTAGTCCTCTGTGAAAGCCCCATATTCTTGTCCCACATTGGCTTGTGCTGATCAAGAGGCAAGGGAAGGAGTGTTCGAATCGGGACCCAATTCTATGCTGTGGTATGAAAAATGTTGGCTTTCTAGCAGGCCCTCAAGGCTTACGGCTGTCACCAGGTAGTCTGAACCCTTTGCTGGATAGCCACACTCCTGTGACCTCAAACCAGAGGAACCTGCTCCTTCTCCTCCTTCTCCAGATTGGGAACTGCCTCCATCCCAGAGTCCTCGCCCTAGTTGACTTCATTCACGGGCCACACATAGGAGACTGTTTCAGCAACAAGGCATTTTAGTTTTCCCTCTCTCTGTAACTGAAGGAATATCAGAGGAGGAAAAATGGTATAGAGAGCTCAGGAGGCCAGATCAGCAATTCAGTCTCTACTGAAAAGGGCTCCATATCTCAGTGCTAAAGTGGAGTCATGAGAGCTCTCTGGCATATTAAATATTCATCAAAAGCTAAATGCTACTTTTTCAACATTTGACTGAATAATACAAGTGTAGATTGGCCCCATCTCTACTCTTGAATTGCTCAGATATACATAGCACTAAATTACGGTTCTAATGAAGTCAGTTTAAAAGATGAGGAAAGAATCCTTTGTAGTTTATCCTTGCCTTTCATTTCCTCTTAATTTAACCATAAACTAAATGGATCCATAAAATGTTTATAAAGGGTAATAAAGTGATGTTTTTAATACAAAGGTTGCTCCTGTAATTAAGCATAAATTCTATGGCATTCTGTATAATTTGAAATGGTTTGCAAGGAATTAACAAATACTTATATCTATTTTATTTCTCCTTCCATTAATGGCAAATAATAAAACAAAAAGGGGAAAATAAGTAAGTTCCTGATAATGGAAGTACTTACAGTCTGAAAAATTGAAACTGCAGATGTTGCTAAAGACTTTATCTTTTTCTTGGAAATGTGCCAATAAGTTTAATTAGATTTCTCATTTGTCCTTTTCTTTGACTCTGCCACTCTTTTTTATCTGCCCTTACCCCTTTATCCCTTCTTTCTTTCTCCCTTGAATACTAGCAGAACACTTGGGTTTTTAAATGATCCACAATCTACATAATATAAATGAAGAAACTGATCACCATAAGAAAAACGTAAAGTAGACATTTTTCTAAGCCTGTACTTACTACATTATAAATTGTCTGTAAAGTACTGTTACTGCAAAGCTCACCTTGATCATTAAATAATCTCGTGATGCACATGACTCCAACACTCACTTTTCATATACTTTCTTTTTCCAAATAAAAAGGAAAACTGTGCTTGAAGAATTAAAATCATGATCTGTTTTTTTCCAGAACATTTTGTAAAGACAATTGGAAGGGATCTAATCTTTATCGTTATAACATTTTATCATCTGGCTGTCAAAATGTGATTTCTTACTCTGAAATGATACACTCTATTATATTTCATGTTAACATTTCAAATCAAGAAAAATGGCAATGTTCATGTTGTTTAAGATAATTGGGAGAAAAAGTCACTGAACTGTATTTCTCTAAATTCATTTAGACTTTAACATCAAAGATTGATAATCAAAGTCATGGGATGCCTAATTTTACATGGAGAGATAATGACTTAAGTAAATTAATTTTTGAACATTTTTCTCCTCTACCCTACACTAAGTTGAAGAAGGTTCCCTTACCACTTCTAAACTGATGACTTCTGGATAGTTTCACAAAACATTTTAAAAGCAACTATCAGCATTTTCTGAAAAGTACCAGTCTGAATAGGCATCACAGAACAGCCAGCTTAAAAAGGAATTAGATAAAATACGATGAGTTGCCAGGTCTGCTTTCCCTGTGCTTGTAAGACACTAATGGAGAATGGGAATAACTCCGTGATTCTCCACTGTAGGGTTTCCGTGTTGGATGAGACAGCTCGGGAGTGGGAAGGATCCACGTTTCTCACTTCAATGTTTCTGAGCACAGAAGGCTTCAGTCATGTTGGCACATCTAGGTCATTTGATGGAAACTAGATTTCCTCTTACTTTCTTGTATGTGTTTGGCTCATTTAGCTTATGGTGTTTCTCTGGAAGAGAGAAAGTTTCTCCTATCTGCTAACTGTAATTATAACAACAATTTCCAATTTTGCTGCTGGGCATCCCCACATGGATATCATACCAGCTCTTTAAGCTCCACTTGTCCAAGACCAAAGTCAATTATGACTCCTGCAAATCTGCTCCACCTCCTGTGTCTCCATCTCATAATAATTCAATTCTTCTTAGATTGGGCCAGACTAAGAAATTTGGAAAAATCTCCTCTTCCCGCTCTGACATTCAAACACCAGCTCACTTTTATATATTCCTATTTTTGTATTGGTCCCACAGCCAATAGAATCCTTACTAGCATCCCTCCACTAGCATCCTTACTTCTGAAATCTCCTGCTTCTCCAACCTGTTTCTTCTTCCAGCATGAGTATTATCTTAAAAAGCGCAGCCTAGGTTATGATATTTCTTCCCTCAAAAACCTAAAGCCTCTAAACACCCCAAGAAAAACATTCAAAGTCTTGCAACTGCCAATTCAGAAATTCCAAACAATGATTCTATCCTGTCCTTCTGGTCACATCTCCTACTCCTTGCACTCAGGAATGTCAATCATGGCCCAGCTACACTGGCCCTACCGCCCTCTCCTCCCTTGGCTGTTTCCTCAGCCCACAATAACTTCGCTATATTCCTCTACCTTCGACACACCTTTCGGTGTGCTTGGTTTAGCTCATGTGACCCCATGATGTGAAGTCTTTTACAACCCACACTATTATTCATTCCCCCTTTTTCTGTCGACAGCACTTTTCCCCTCCACCTCTGGATTTAACATCTACAGCATTCTGCCACTTACGAAGTTAGTCTCTGACACATTTGTTGTAGGTTGCACACTCTCTCACTCATTATTCCATCAATCAAATGTCCCCACGTTTCCTGTCCCAGCTGCTATTCTAGACACTAATGACACAAAGACCTACTTCTCTCTCTCTCAAGAAGCTCAGTGTAGTAGGTGATAAAAACATGTTGATAATGCAATATGGTGAGATAAGCGTCATAAGGAAGTCCAAAGGAGAAGGACTAGGGAGAGAGTGCTAGAAGCACAGAACCTGGACTCAAAAGAGTCAGGGGTTCAAGGTCTGGCTCTGCCATATAACTTAGTTAAGTTATAACAAGCAAATCTGCTAGTTTCAGTTTTCTCATTTACAAAATTAGGACTACCACATAGGTTTCTATAAGAATCAAAGTAAAAATAAATAGTGAGTTTTCATTTGCTCTAAGTGTCGCTGGTTCGATCTTCCAGTCAGGGCACATCAGAGAAGGAAAACTCTGACTCCAAAAAACCTCCGCTGCCTTGCGGCATACCTCTTCAGGGGAAAGGCTAAGGGAGTAAACCCTGACAGAAAATCCGGAGCCGGAGTCCCTAAGGCGGTTTGACGTTGTAGTCAACACCGGCAACTCCTGCGGCGCACCTGAAGCCAAGCTGTATTGACTCCGTCTTTCCCTTGGACCCTTCAGCTGCGAAGAGAGGGGGGGTCTGCTGCATGGGCAACAGCAGACCCTCCATATCACCCTGCCCAGGCTCTGTAGCTTCAGCTTCACTGGAGAGGACACTCCAGCGTCATCGCAAGATGTCGATTCAACACGGGAGGAGACAGATACCGTGTCACTCCTGAGTCGGACTGCACAACCATTCTCGGCGGTGCAGATAGACTCTTAAGAAGCTACACCATCGTCTCTCAAGACGGACGGCTGCCGATACGATACCAGATCCATTCTCTGTCCTTTTTCTCTACTCTGTGCCTCTAGAAGTTGACCTCTAAGCACCTCTCCACATCACCTCTACCTCTCCAGGTTCTGTTAATTGCTTTCTCCTCTGGCTCCTGCATCCTAGGGGTAGTAAAGCCCCAGGGTACTCTCCCTTGTGGCTTCTCTGCACTCTGCCCACACTTCTACTAATAGTCCCTTTATTAAAGGCTCCACAGATTACCCAAGTCATATGTGCCATCTGTTCTCTGCCAGGACTCTGATGGATAAAATTGCTTTTCAGACTTGAAGTTGCTGTCTAAATGCAAGGTAGTGCTCATTTTTCTCTGCACGGTGCTTTACAAAAAGCAGATTACTGCTATTAATAACAAATGGTGAAATGAATGTATGCAAGGGTGAATGAGTGAATGATCCTGCCCTCTTCCACTTTAGTTGCATTCTTATCAGGGGAATATCTCCTCATCATCTTGATTAGATTTCATAATGCCTAATTTGATTTGGAAGGTCCCTGTTCCCTTGGAAAGCATGTCTCAAAGGGAAAACATCTCTGCAGATAGTGTATCTCAGCTCTTGCATGTTTTTAGTGAAAGGGTCAATTTCTTGAAAGGGTTAATTTTGTTTGCAATTTTTTCTAGAAGTACTCTCTATCTATAGGCTGCACCATTACTTGATAACAAAAATGGATTACTTATGTGTTCATTTATTTATATCTTTGGTTCATCAACGTAACAGATCACAAATACATCAAATGAAAGCAAATTGATTATTCCCTTATTACATGGGTACCAAGAGCATATTTAAGGAATCAGTAGTTTAGACTGGGATAGATTTCTCAAAATCACAATATAAAAACACAAATAATTGTCTCCACTGTCCCCTTTTTCTGGGCAACACCTAGCCAATGAATGATCTCCAAATGATCTTAACAGTTACATCACAGTTAAATCAGAGCTTGATATTTATGAGGACCTGAAATCACGACTGATTAGACTTTAATATTAAATTAAGTTATTCCCAGAAATTATAGGCTATCCTCATCTCCTGGATCCCCATGCTTCTCAATAAAATAGGAGATAAGCAGTTTCCTCTTAATTTAATATAAGATTGATAACTTGAAAATGAGAAACTGACCCATGGAAACTACCTTTATAAAACCCTACTTTGAGTAAACACATTTAATGGTGTGCTTTGGTACTGAGTAGGTATTATTCATTAGCAAATAATTGCGTAACTGGAATCCTTAATTAAAATTTTTGATGAAAAATGAATGTTTATTCTGTAATTATGACCCAGAAATTCAGCACATACTGGGGTGGTTTATGAGCACAGTTCCAAAGATTTTAATATAGCAACAAACTCACAAAACTTTTAAACAGGAGCTCTTAAAGGAAAACACACACACACATATACACCCTGTGTATGTACATAGAATCAGTTGTACTAAGAATTTAAGTCAATCATTGAATACAACTATAACATGGAAATAGTCTAATTTAATGGGTATGTGATGATGTTAAAAACTTCCAAACAGTCCTTCTGGACCTTTCTGGATTTTCCAGGAAGGCTCTTAGCCAAAGAGTTTCTTCCTTTCGCTTTGTCACTGAAATACAAATTCAGATAATGGCAAACTCTGTGATGGCCCTTATTAAAGCTTTCCTTAAGAAGATAAGTTTGAAGGGGTTTTACAGCATACGCCACAATTCAAGCTTCAGAAGACAGCCATTGCAGGGCAGCTCCTTCTTGACTACAGTTAAGTGAATCAGATAATGTTCACGTCTAACTTGGTTGCTAGGGTCAATGTGGTGAGAGAGTCTGTTATAAAAATTTACAGGCCGTAAGTGTTTTTACCTGTTAGCTGTCAACTGATGATAGGTTCTTGGTTTGAAGGCCAAAGAGACCTGGGGCCAAAGAGAACATAGACAGACCACTCTGTGGGACCAGCCAAAAGTTAGACAAAGTGTAGGTTTTCCTGAGCCTCCTTCTAGGACATAACTGAAACCCCTGTGACTGGGGCTGGTACAGAGAGCATTACCTCCTGTCACCTCCTTTGAGTTGGTGCTGACTCAGTGACACCATATCCCAGACCCAGCTTTAAACACTGTTGGCCAGATGTGTGTTCCCATGTGCTTCTGGGCCTTGCCACTTCATCGCAGCTTAATAGGACATTCAGGATTTTAGAAAAGTCCCATAATTAAAGTGGAACACAAGCATTGTTTGCTGTTGATTTTTATCCCAGAAGCTCAACTTCTTCCTTTCCCCCATATACATACTACCCTTCAATCCCTTGCATATTAGCAGTGTAATTTCCTAAATGAATCCAATATGTTCAATATTAATACGAATGTCCATAATAGTAAACATTTTATCGGAGAAGGCACAGGAAAGAAGAAAATGTATCCTTTGTGTTGCTTTATTTAGAAAGACATAAATTACCAAGAATCCTATTCTCTCTCTTTTTTTAACCAATCAGTACCACTAGTGGTTTCTGGCAGTCAGTTAGTTGGCACTGAAACTCTGCCTAGTACAGTAGTTCTTGTATGCATTCAGTGATCAGGGTGTTTTTTGGTGTGTGTGTGTGTGTGTGTTTGTGTGTGTGTGAGAGAGAGAGAGGGAGAGAGAGAGAGAGAGAGAGAGAGAGAGAGAGAGAGAGAGAGAGGGAGAGATGCAGTTGTATGACTTTGACCATTCATTGCAACATTTATAGCTTAACTAGTAAGGTTTACTTTAATAAAAATATGCATGCTGTTAAATGGGTCTTTTTTCTCTCATTATTTATAAGTGATTCAGAGATGCATACATAATAGAATGCATATACTGTACAGAGGTTTAAACTTAACTGTGCTAGAAACCCCATTGCAGAGCTCCTGACACTAGTGTGTATGTAACAAGCAGAAACTATCAAAGAATTAGAAATTGAAGCACATTTTAACCTAGCTTTGAGTATCTAGTTGTGTGTTTTTAAATGTTTTTATTTGCTATGTTATCCAAGACATATTTTTTCAAACCTACACTCTTTTCATTTTTTCATAGCTCAGTGTCCTAGAAAGAAAAGTAGGCTTGAGAGCCCAACAGACCTGTAGTAGACCTTAGACTCAGTCATCTACTAGGACTGAAAACCCTGATAAGATGGTTAACTTGAACAAGTCTGGTTTCTTTGTTCCTAAATGATACCTGTCTCCAAGAGCTATGGTAAGAATTAAGTGACACTATTGTGGCTAGCCAATATCTGGGATGTAGTAGGTATCCAGTTAGTTTCTTCTCCCTTTGTTGATTTGAATTTTAACATTGGCTTAAGTTTAAAAAAGATTAAAAATTAAGCAGGGAGGTTTGTTTTTTAAAAAAAATTAAAAGTATTTAAAAAAAACAGATAAAAACTTCTAATTCTCTACTACGTTAGGTTGTTTTCATTCTCTTTCTTCTTTTTTAAGGCATTCTAACACTGAATAGATACTATTCAGCCCCAGTTCTTCAAGGTCACTGGCTTGGTTACTGTAATTGGTGGAGAGACACTGTCAGGAATTTACATCTGCTGGGATGTAAACAGGCACCCCTGCATCTGAAGTATTTCTTCCCAAAGTACATAGAAGTACAATTAAG